>NC_142955.1:9042500-9080223 GCF_046866305.1 Octopus bimaculoides
TTTGTGTTGCTTAGATGTACTCAGACTTTCACGGGATTATGGAAAGGAATTATGGAGAGGATGGAGAAGAAAATGATCGCCTATAAGGTGTACTCGCTGAAAGGAAAAAAGACAGAACAAGTGAAGGCAGAAGTGGAAAAGGCACTGAGGGAACAATCAAAGGAGATAACGTACATAACCAAAGGAAGAAGATATTGGACAATGGTCGTCCAGTTTAGCAAAGTAGAGGAGGTGAGGAGGCTGGCGAGTGTGGCGGTGAAAACAGAGGAAGTAGTGGTTCTGCCCACATACCTTGGAAGAAAGACTTCCAAGGTGAGAGTAGAAGCAATTCCACCGGATATAGAAGTACCTTGGGTAGTGGCAGCTGTCCTTGTTGGAAGTGAGGAGAAGGTGGCTGCCCTCCAAGCCACAGAAATGGAAGAAGGAGGGTGGAAAGGAAAGACACTGGAACTCATTATTCAGACGGAGGAGGGTCAACTGGAGAACTTGGCACCCATCACCGACCCTATCGCATCACCGACTCCTTCACCTGCACGTCTACCAACATCATATATTGCCTCTCCTGCTCTCTCTGCCAATCTCTGTACATCGGACAAACGGGGCGCCGCCTGGCCGACCGATTCGCGAAACACCTCCGAGACATCAACGTCGGCAATGACACCCAGGTGTCACGCCACTTCCGTTCTGCCGGCCACTCCTTGCGGCAACACCTGTCTGTGTTTGGATTGTCCATGCACAGGGGCCATCCGGACTCCCGTTTGCGCCGTGAACAGGGATTAATCTTCTATCTTCGCTCCTTTGCGCCACATGGGCTCAACTCCCCTCCACTCTTCATCTAACCCCCTCCTCCTGTCTCTCTCCCCCACCCTCCCTCCTACCACCCATCTCCCCCCTCCCCCACCTCCTGCTCCGACTCCTACTTCTTTGTACGTCTCTTCACTCCTACTTCTCTTCATTCCTACTTCTCTTCCCACTTCTCTTCCTACTTCTCTTCACTCCTACTTCTCTTCCTACTTCTCTTCATTCCCACTTCTCTTCCCACTTCTCTTCCTACTTCTCTTCACTCCAACTTCTCTTCCTACTTCTCTCCACTCCCACTTCTCTTCACCCCTACTCTTTCTCTCCTCTCTCTTACTCTCTCTCACTCTCTTCTCTCGTACTCCCCCCTCTCTCACTCTTACTCTCTACACTCTTACTCTCCTACTCTCTACGCTCTTACTCTCTTACTCTCTCACCCTTACTCTCTCACTCTTCCCCTCTCTCTCACTCTCTTTCTCTTCCTCACCCCCCCCCCCCCCCATACCCACCTTCCCCCTCTCTCAATCCACCTTCCCTCTCTTATACCCACCCTCTCTCCTCTCTCCTCCCATACCCATCTTCCCCCTCTCTTACATCCACCTTCCCCTTCTCCCTCCTCGTCAACACCCCCTCATAAGCTCATCCCACCACACTCCTACTCTACCTTCCCACTCCACCCCATCCAATTCCTTACACCCACCACCCACCCCTACCCACAGACCCCTACCCCACCCTCAGCCTACCCCACACTCCACCCATGCCTTCCCCACCTCCCAACACCCTCACATCACACCACACCAATACCCTCGCATCACACCACGCACACTACAACTGACCAACTACTTTCTCCCTTCCTCCCTTCCCCATTTTCACACTACATACGTCAAGATCACCAGCATTCTACCTCCCACACACAGCCCCTCGTTCCCGATCACCGTTTGTTATCTCCCCCTTTCTTAGCTCTCCTGAAAAAAGAATTTCTAACTTCCGGTCAGCCATTGTTATGATCGGCCATTATTATGATTGACCGTTGACTGAACACTATTCAATTTTTTTTCTCCGTGTTTTTCTCCTTGTCTCCGTATTCTTTCTGTTGAAGAGCGTAGCTCGAAACGTCAAAGACTTTCCGTATTCCCGAGCGTCATACTAATATATCCTTTTGTTATTTACACCACCTGTCCTCGCCTGTTGTTATTATTTGTATATTCTCCCATATATATATATATATATATTACATGGAAAATGCGAGCAAGAAAAATAATATTCTTAAGATTATACACCTGGAAAAGTACAGGACAAGTTATTACATCTGGTAAAGTACAGGACAAGAAATAGTGTAGCTAAGGATAAAATACCAAATAAAATATTTAGATTGTAATGGAATTTACTTTGATAAATACAATTTCCTCATTGTTGAAATAAATTGTGATGAATTTCATGTTTCAAAATGTAGCTTACATTTTACTCAGCCTGATATATTCATATAGAATTATATTATCACCCTCAAATCTGAGAAACAAACACTCATAACATTTTTCTTTTAAAACTTCTTTCTCGTCTCATATATGACGGGATTGTGCTTACATGATATAATTGCATTGATTAATACAGACGACGTTTGTTGGCACTCCGTCGCTTACGACGTTGAGGGTTCCAGTTGATCCGATCAACGGAACAGCCTGCTCGTGAAATTAACGTGCAAGTGGATGAGCACTCCACAGACACGTGTACCCTTAACGTAGTTCTCGGAGATATTCAGCGTGACACAGTATGACAAGGCTGACCCTTTAAATTACGGGCACAACAGAAACAGAAAGTAAGAGTGAGAGAAAGTTGTGGTGGAAGAGTACAGCAGGGTTCGCCACCATCCCCTGCCGGAGCCTCGTGGAGCTTTAGGTGTTTTCGCTCAATAAACACTCACAACGCCCGGTCTGGGAATCGAAGCCGCGATCCTATGAGCACGAGTCCGCTGCCCTAACCACTGGGCCATTGTGCCTCCACACAGACGACGTAATTAAACTAATTGAAAATTAGCAGTGTCGTTGATAATTCTTTCTTTACCTCAATGATGCCTGTGACGTATATTAAAATTTCCCTTATAGAACTTTATTCATTAAAAAGTATAGAACGATACTATCTCCCTCAAATTTGAGACACAAACACTCATCCCTTTTTTTTAACTTTTAAAACTTCATTGTATGAGACTGATACCATGAAATTCCTCGAATTGAGCTCTATCATTTAAGCTTATATTTTAATAATATAGTTTGTTTTTAAAATAAAAAAGTTAATTATACTTAATTTTTTTTTTTTTTTGTTTTGCCCTATACTTTTTCATGATATTTTACCTCGCAACTTTTTTATACAAAACCATGAAATTCCTCATGCTTTCTTCTATCAACTGAAGGTAAGATGAATAGATTTTGCTTTTAAAATAAAAACAAAGTTATTTCGAGGTAAACTTAATTGGAGGCATTACTGACTCTCCTATAACGTTGCTACAAATTTTGATGTAAACTTTTTTCTGCTTGACCAAATCTCAATTTTATTTTATGCCAAAACGTAGCTAGGGACAGGCCTCCTTCAAAAGTGTTAACAATTTTCAATTTGGTTAAGAACTGAATTTGCGACAAAGCTCTGAAAATGCTGCGTGTGAGTAAATTGCGGCCTTAAGAATATTATTCCAGTACTACCATAGTTGAATGATATATATATAAAGAAGTATTATTTCCGTTATTAATAGTATTCTTTTCTACTCTAGGCACAAGGCCCGAAATTTTCTGGGAGGAGGCCAGTCAATTAGATCGACCCCAGTACTCAACTGGTACTTAATTTATCGACCCCGAAAGAATGAAAGGCAAAGTTGACCTCGGTGGAATTTGAACTCAGAATGTAAAGACAGACGAAATACCGCTAAGCATTTCGCCCGGCATGCTAATGTTTCTGCCAGTTCGCCGCCTTTAATAGTATTAATAAGGTAATAATAAGGTGGCTAGCAAGTTCACACCGTTACAGGCACAATATAAGGTAAATTTAGATTCAGTAGGGTGAGCCTATTTCTCATATGTTCATTGCATTGCTCGTGTGTATCTTTACTGTGAGTTTATGGAGCGTTGGTTCTGATTTTAGCAAGTGGTATTATATACCCAACTGAATCTCTCTCTCTCTCTCTCTGTATGTGTGTGTGTGTGCGTGTGTGTGTGTGTGTGTGTGTGTGTGTGTGTGTGTGTGTGTGTGTGTTTGTGTGTGTGTGTGTGTGTGTGTGAGAGAGAGAGCATAGTACTAAAACTAAATGCCACATGAATATATTGCATGAATACAGCGAAAATATTTTTCCATGTAAAGTATTTAGTAAAGTGCTCGATAAAACTGAATAAAATAAAATAGATTTTTAGCGATAATATAACGATATACAGATGGCTCAAACGTATTCATTAACTCATTGTTAACGATTTCATCGAAGAACTGGCAAAGCGAAAAGTGATATACTCTTGCCTATTAAAAATCGGAGGGTATCCCAATGGTGAGGTTCTAAAAAGCCCTCGTTGTTATATAGAAAAGTATGGCTTCTATAAATCGAGAAATTATATGGAACTATCCGCCCGGTCTTTAAGGCCAAAAAAGAGGCAAGGTGACAAATTGAGTTGACGTTCTAACGTTCTATTCGCGCGCGCACACACACACACACACATACATTTACACACACACTCAAACACACATATTCATGTAGCAACATGTAGATAAGCAGAAGAGATTTACAGTCTTTGACACTGACAGCAATATTAGAATTCATTTCATTTTCACATTTGCGATGCAGTTCGTTCTGGTTGTGATGGATGAGGTGACCTAAATAATAAGTATTCTGATAGAACTTGCTTGAGCACGTACGTCCTGATAAACTTGAAGATCAATACGTAATCTTGGAGTTGTATCGCATTGTGATGAAAGAAAGAAAAAAATCGATGCGTTTGGTGATGCACGGCAGAAATCCCAGGGATTACACATTTGAAAGTAAGATCCATTTACAAGATTTCTAGCTTGAACAAATGGAAAGGTGAGGCTGCAGGAAAGAATCAGATATAGAGCTGGCAACTACAGCAGCATTACCCAGAAACTATGCTCTCCAGAAAACCACGGGTCCCAGGTCTCAGCTGACCGAAAAACGTCACGTTCTTGATATTAGAAGCTTAATGTTACAGACATTAGAAGCTGATGATACAGATAACTCCCAATCGTCTTGCGATGAAGAAGAATAAATATAGATTGAAGATAGTTACTAATCTGTAACTGACGGAATATAAAAAAGAAAATATGTCAAAATATGTGCAACCGACGCGAGATTAAGCCCCCACCTCAAACGGCAAGGGAAACACCGGGGGTTCAAATTACAACCGAGTTTCAGTTAGATCTAATGTCAGATTTTGTGGATAATATATAGATTGTAGAGGATCAGGATAAAAAAAGGTCAGAATCGTGATTGCTCTGACCTAACCTACAAGGATGATTCTCCCCCGTTTGTGTAACAATAATCTAAATGTGATGTCACGTATATAATTTAATATCTTCTTATCGTTACACATGCGGCGTGCTGGCAGAATCATTAGCACACCGGACAAAAATGCTTAGCGGCACTACGTCAATCTGAATTCAGATTTCAGTGTGGTTGACTTTACCTCTCGAGGTCGAAAAAATATGTACTACTTGAGCTCTAGGATCCATGCGCTCGACTAACTCCTCCCCCACTTGTGACAAAATTTGAAGCCAATATCTACTTATAACTACAGTATAATCTTACATTTATTATTTAATTATTGTTGTTTTTACTAATAAATATTTTTAATATCTTCGTTGTATAACGTCCATTTCCGTCATTTGGTTTTTATGTATATATCCGTGTTGTCCTTCTCCTCACATTTTTCCCAGTCATGTATAATGTTTTGTTTCTCTACTCGTAAGTATCAAGCTAGCAATCGTTAGAGCCCCGGAAAAAACTATCATTGGATATTTCTTCCGGATATTTATGTTATGAGTTCAAATCCATCTCAGATCAAATTTGCCTTTCATTCTTTCATAATTGATAAAAAAGTATCTTTCAAATCTTGGGGTCGATGATATCGATTAATTCCCTTCCTCTCAAAACTGATGGCTTTTTATATTAATGAGAAGATAAACTGTCAGAAGTGATAGCATGTCGGACGAAATGCTTAACGGCATTGTTTTTTTGGTTTGTTACATTCTGAGTTCAAATTCTACTGAGTTTGACTTCATCTTTCATCATTTCCCGGGTCAATAAATCACATACCAGTTTCGCACGTGAGTCAATGTAATCGGTTTCCCCACTCGCCTCAAAATTGCTGGCCTTGTACCAAAAATTAGAAAGAATTGGTGTTATCATCATCATCACCATCAACAATAGCAGAAGCAAGATTCTAGTGTATGAATTATAGATCAATATAATTATAGCTCCCAGAAAACCATTCGATCCTAACTATTGCATGTGTATGTATGTCTGTCTACCTGTCTGTACATATATATGTAGATATACACATACATACATGCATGCATATATACATACATAATACGTACATACTTACATACATACATACATACACACACACACACATACATACATACATACATACATACAAACATGCATACATACATACATACATACATATATACATACATACATACATACACATGCAATTCATAACATCAACTGGTTTTCTATAGATCAATATAATTATGACTCGAGGAAATCATTCAATATTGCGTGTGTGTGTATGTATGTATGCATGTACAAACATGCACATATACATAGTTCAATATAATTATAGCTTCAGAAAATCATTTGATTTTAAGTTTTGTATGTGTGTTTGTATATATAGAAGTACGTATACATATATATATATTCTTTTGTTAGTGTGTGCACGCGCGTGTTTAAAGATATACATGTGTGTATTTGTGTGCATGTATGCGTGTACGAATGCACACGTGCACGCACGCACACACACAAGCATACATGTATAAGCATGATCTGCGCCCGAGAAAAATATCAAAGAAATTCAGAAAACAAAGTTCACGATACGATAAGACATTAAAAAAAATGGATTTTTGAGGTCTGAAATTACTTTGATATGAGGTCTGCTAGAACCAGTGTGAACTGGAATTAAACACCAACAGTAATAGTATAAAGAGTAGAGAACATTCCTGAAAGACATAAATAACAATGAAAATATTGACAAACTGACAAATCGTGAGCACCAGGCAATGGCAAGCAAAATAACCGACTTCTGTAGACGGCGTCCGAGCTGGAATTAGTGCAACAAAAATTTTGATGTCCAATAATCAATGTTCAAGTGATGTTAACGGTTTTTATGTGTTTTTGAATAACTCATTAGTTTTTCATGCTGTAACTGCTTTAGTCTCAGCACACAGTCTCTCCGAAAATGTAACAGAATAAATATTGGAGTATGTGGGTGTATCAAGGCTGGAAACCAATGCACGATAGAACCAGAAACTTAAATACTAACTAACACTCCGTCGGCTACAATGAAGTGAGTTCCAGTTGATCTGATCAATTGAATGAACGGCTGCTCGTGAAAGCGGTTGAGCACTCTATAGACACGCAGCTCTCAGGGAGATTCAGTGTGACACAGAATGTGACAAGGCTGGTCTTATTTTCTTTTTGATTTTTGAATTACAGGTACAACTCATTTGTGCCAGCTGAGTAGAGTGGAGCAACGTGAAATAAAGTATCTTGCTCAAGGACTCAACGCGCCGCTGGGAATCGAACTCATGAACATGAGCCATATACCGTAACCATTAAACCACGCGGCTTCACAAGGATCTTAAATACGAATTTGTAAATAAATGGTCTCTGATGAAGAGACAACATTCAATATCATGGCCTACACTCTGAGCAAGAGTTTTCTGCACTCAACATCATGACTTACACTCATGGCATGAGATTTCTGCACTCAACATTCAATATCATTACCTACACTCTGGGCAAGACCTTTCTGCACTCAAGTCATTATCATGGCCTACACTCTGAGCAAGAACTGTCTGCACTCAACATTCAATATCATGACCTACACTCTGGGCAAGACCTTTCTGCACTCAACATTTAATATCATAACCTACACTCAGGGCATGTGCTTTTTGCACTCAAGTCAACATCATGTCCTACACTCAGGGCAAGAGCTTTCTGCACTCAACATTCAATATCATAACCTACACTCAGGGCATGTGCTTTTTGCACTCAAGTCAACATCACTCAGGGCATGAGCTTTCTGCTCTCAGCTATTAGAATTTTGAAACAACTTCCATGACTGTCACAGTCAATATGATACAGGCTTTCAAAGACCAAAGACCAAAGACCTTATCAATTCTCCAAGGCAGTTAACTAGTAATCTATCCATTGGAATCCTATGTTAAATTACAAATATGTATTCACAAATCAGTGACATAATTGAAGAAGATGCTTCTTTTCCACTCAGTAAAGTGAATTGAACTTTGACCGGGAGGAATTTATCTCATCAGGTTGTATCCAATGGTCATCAGGTGTTTTAGCTCTGAAGTATAACACTCTACCATTGGTGGGTCAGCACTGATAGCCAAATCACTGCTCATTTCCTCCTGGCTTCCAGCTTAACTCCTTTCTCTTGCCCCATGACCAGTAAGAGGCTCTTTCTACTGCCTCTCATATCCTGTGCGCAGCAACCCTTCGCTCTTTTCCTCTCATTCCAATTGCTGTAAGCATCCTCCATACCAACTGAGCAGGAATCCCCTACAACCAAGCTTGATTGGAAAAAGCCATGACTGCCATCCCTTTTCCCTGCAGAAGGCTCTCATACTTGGCATTTTCTGTTCATGGGTCCATGCCAAGAAGGGTGTGACCCAATCACACCCTTCTTCCTATGGGACTGTAAGCTCAATCAAGATTATTTTTCTTGCCTTTTCATACCATAAAACTACACCTGGCCAAGTGTTAGTTCATAACAACTAAAAAAAAAATTATTCTGCAGGTAAATAAAAACATCAAGAGGTTCACTGGGTAGTAGTTGTGTTGAACAACTTGGCAAACTTGTTCAATAATCACTCCATGCCACTTTTTAAAAATTATTCTTTGGATTTCTGTGCTTTCAGCAGAGATGACAATTTGCTAAAATGTAATTGAGCTTTAGAAGGAAATTATTAGTTCTAAATTAACAAATTTTAATTAGTCAGAAAAGATAAACCTTTCTTTACTTTGGTTATTCTTTCAAACACACACTTTGAACAATCTTCAATTGTTGTAGGATGTAGGACATCATTGAGTTTGATGACTGCACTGATGCCACATAATACAAGTAATTTAGGCTTCACAGTTCAGGGATTGCATCATCTATATATAGTTTTGAATAAACTGTATTAGCCATCACAACAATATACTTACTGCTGTGGGCTTATGTGAATTAAATTCCAAACTTCAGATTTCTGTTATATCTGAGTACCATAGTGATGCACCATAAAACTGTCTCTGATATTGAAGATGTCATCTTAAATAGTCCTGTTCACATGCAAAAGGCATACAGTACCTAGCATTAGCAAAACAATGACATTACAGACTGCATGAATAGATATTGTGAGCAGACATCGATAGGACAGATTTACAGAACAGAATACTATAAATATAACGTAATGAAGAAAAAAAAAGGCTTTCTATGTAATGTTTAAGGCCCACCATTATTAGTACTTCTATTTAAAAAGGTTTTTGAATGAGAACCATTTTCTACAAAACCCACATCTACAAGGTTTTATCCCAGTGTAATCCCAGTTACAATTAATGAGATTTTGTTCCTGGAAGAAATTTGAATGACAAATAACAATGAATAGGTATTTTTCCAGTGAATGTTTGTGAATTACAAGATCACAACTCAGAGAATGATTTTCCTATATATTTCACAATTTTTCTTTCTTCAATCTGTATTCAGTTGTGGATTACAATCAAAGACTTACCTCATACTATATATAACATTTTAAATAGCCATGGGACTACCACTTCATAAAGCTATATATAACTTTGATATGATGTTTTGTCCAGTGTATATTAATTTAACTACAAGGTTATAATTCTCAAAATAAGAATTTCCCATACATTTTAGTGAAGGGGTTTCTCTTAAATAAGAGCACATTTACATTATTTACAATTGACGGATATTTGTCATCTTGTTTGTTGTTAACACGTTTCGGCTGTTATACCCTCCAGCCTTCATCAGGTGTCTTGGGGAAATTTCGAACCTGGGTTCTCATTCCTATGGTATTTTTCGATATTATTATTATTCAAGTTACTGCCTGGAATCGAACCCAGAATCTTAGAGTTAATAGCCCATGCTCTTAACCACTACGCCATATGCTTGTGGGTATATGGCGTAGAGGTTAAGAGTGTGGGCTACTAACCCCAAGATTCTGAGTTCGATTCCAGGCAGTGACCTGAATAATAATAATAATAATAATAATAATAATAATAATAATAATCGGGAGGTCAAGCAAATGGAAGTCTCCAGGAAAGGATAAAATTCCTAACTTCTGGTTGAATGCCTTCCCAGAAAGCCATGAACTGCTAACAAAACTTTACAACGATGTTTTGCAAAATCCTAGTTTGATGCCCTCTTGGCTAGTTAATGGTTTAACATTCCTGCTTCCAAAAAATGAGGAAACAAACGAACCAAAAAATTATCGCCCCATAACCTGCTTAACAACAATGTATAAGACGCTAACATCTGTCCTAACCGAGTACACCTATAGTTTTTTAATAGAAAGTAGCATATTCCCTAATGAGCAAAAGGGATGTAAACGTGGATCTTATGGTTGTAAAGATCAGCTACTCATCAATAAGATGATCTTAGAAGATTGTCACAAGCGACACAAAAACTTGTCAATAGCCTGGATAGACTATAAAAAGGCCTTTGATAGCCTACCACATAGCTGGATTAGGAAATGTCTGGAAATGTATAAAATAGCTCCTACTCTGCGAAACTTTTTATCTGTAAGTATGAGATCATGGAGAACCACACTGATGTTGAACAATGACAATGAATCTCTAAATGCTGGAGATGTAAGAATTTCATGTGGCATTTTCCAGGGTGACTCACTATCACCACTCCTCTTCTGTCTAGCCCTAATACCGCTCTCAAAATTGCTCAATGATGCACAGTATGGTTATAAAATATTTGATAAAAATATAAATCATCTCATTTACATGGATGATTTAAAGCTCTTTGCAAAAAATGACCAACAACTCAAAGGCCTACTAGCGATTGTTAAACAATTCAGTGATGACATCAGGATGCAATTTGGCCTTGATAAATGTGCAAAAGCTATCTTTATCAAAGGAAAAATGACAAATACATCTAATGTGAACCTTGACCAGCAAAATGTCATAAAAGAGTTAGAACCAGCGGAGAGCTACAAATACCTAGGGGTAATTGAAGGGGACAATATCAAGCACTCAGTGATGAGGGAAAGGATCAGAAGAGAATGTTATCGCAGGGTGAGAGCAATACTGAAGACAGAGCTGAACGCGAGAAACAGGATCGAAGCGATCAATGCTCTAGCCATACCAGTCGTGACTTACAGTTTCAACATCGTTAACTGGTCAATTACTGAAATATGTAATGTTGACAGAAAAATACGAAAACTGTTGACAATGCATAGAATGCACCACCCTAAGGCAGATATAGAACGTCTTTATCTGCCAAGAAAAGAGGGAGGTCGAGGACTACTACAGCTGGCATTATCAATGAAGGTAGCCACAATTGGCCTAGACGCCTATATGAAAAACTCTGAGGACTGGATGCTAAAACTTGTCTTAAAATATGAAAGCAAGAAAGCATCTTACTCAGTAACAAAACAGGCAAAGGAATATCTAAGTGAATTCCAATTGCAACAAATTCAAGAATTAGACGAACTAGAAACACCTACAGAAAAAGCTAAGCGCTTGAAAACCCGTGCTAAAATTGCTGCCTTAGCTATTATGACTGAAAAATGGCATGGAAAACCTCTCAATGGCAAATACCCAAAGAGAGCGAATAATGCAGATATTGACAAAGCCCTTACCCACCAATGGTTAATGGCCTCTGGATTGAAATCAGAAACAGAGGGGTTTATCATAGCAGCCCAAGATCAATGCCTACCTACAAAGAACTACCAGGCCAACATATTAAAGAACGGCAGCTCCCCATTATGTCGTATATGCCAACAACAAAATGAGACCATCGATCATGTTGTCTCCATGTGCAGTCTGCTTGCGCCTACAGAGTATCTCAACAGGCATGATAGAGCTGCACAATATATTCACTGGGTAATATGCAAAAACCTGGACTTGCCCCATGATAAAAACTGGTGGGAACACAAACCACCCCCAGTACTTGAAAATGATCACATTGCACTCCTCTGGAACTTCACCATTCAAACTGACAGAAAGATAGACGCAAATAGGCCAGACATCATACTGAAAGACTTCAGACAAAAATCATGCCTCCTCATTGATATGACTGTCCCAATTGATATAAACGTATCTGTCAAGACCTACCAAAAACTGAGCAAATATAAAGATCTTGAAATAGAAATTAGCAAAATGTGGAATCTGAAGACGAAAACAATACCTATTGTCATAGGTGCCCTGGGAATGACAGCGAAACGGGCTGATTACTACCTAGCTCAGATACCAGGAAACCCCAAAATGGCTGAAGTCCAAAAGATAGTGCTCATGGGAACTGCCCATATCCTACGTAAAATACTGTCTATGTGATCTCAAATTTTAAAGCAAACATAATTTTCTTATGGTTTCTTAAACATTCACTTGAACAAAACTGTACAAATCCAAATATATGGTACCCTAGGCATAACACCTACATGAACTTCTAACTTGTTGTCTCTTGAGGTCTCTGGGTGAGACTTGGATCCAACTTGTACAAATGCAAAACAAAAGTCAAACATAAAATAATAATAATAATATCGAAAAATACCATAGGAATGAGAACCCAGGTTCAAAATTTCCCCAAGACACCTGATGAAGGCTGGAGAGTATATCACCCAAAACGTGTTAACAGCAAACAAGATGAGGACAAATATCCGTCAATTGTAAATAATTCCTCATCTCTTAAATATAGAACTGTAAGAGCACATTTGTCGACTACAAAATAATAAAGTGTCTCTGTGATTCTGAGGTTGACTGCATCTGTGCCCCTCAACATATGGCTGGAAAATCCCCACCAGTGTTGAAACACAACACTGAGTGGTGTGGTCTACTGGAGATGTTCCTCCACTCTAAGGTGAAGTTATCTTCTACTCAATCCTACACATGTCTCTCCACAAAATCACATCAGTTCGTACACCACATTAGACTTAAAACTGAGATGGATGCTATCCATTGGTTCTACTGTTTTGATTGGACAATGGTTTTCACAGCACGAGTCCAGTGTGTGAAAGGTAGTGTCTGAAGATGTGGCCTCGTCTCATGATTTTGATGGGGAGACCAGATCTCTTGATGTTTTCTAGCTTGTTTTCTACCATCTCTCCATAGTATGGTAGATTAACATACTCAATGTCTATTTTACCATTTATTTCTTCTATCGCTATTCATGTTGTTGATGCTGCTATTACTGTTGTCATTGACACCAGCTTGTTGGTCATTGTTGTTGCTGTTCACAGTCCTTTGATGACACCCTCATGTGCTAAGTAGAATATATTAACTGCATCCTCTTATATACAGCATCTCAGTGAAATCCATTCATACAGAGTACTCTGTTTGATGCATCTTTCAGCTTCTATAACTTCTTTTCCAGACCAGTTGGCATCTTTGTGTCAGTCTTGCCCTAAGTTTGAAGGCAGTAACCACTAACCTATGTGAGTTGTACGCTTCTCATTGGGAAAGGACTTTGCATTTACAAGCATCTGTCTATCTCTCTCTGATGAGGAAGTCATCAATCTGGCTTGCATGCCGGTAAGTAATTGGTTTAGCATTATGAGAGAAAGAAAAAGGCAGAATGAACTTTTGAATACAAAAAAACAACAGCTCCAGCCTGAGTTGAATAATTTAGAGCTTGTATTGAATGATATAAAAAGTAAATCACATAAAATGGGAAAACTTCAACAGCTTCAAATGGTTAAGTGTTACTCACAAAAAGAAAAGTATATATATACAAATCAAAGGAATAGTATAATAGAAGAAATGAAGCAAAGAAAAAAGTTAATATATTCTGGTATAATATGTTCTGTTTAATGTCAACATTTTAGCCGTCAGTTGATGTGTGCTAATGAATGTATATTTGTGATTGAGTGTGTCTCAATGTGAATGCTGTGTGAACAAATGTAAGTTTGATTGAAAACAGATTTTTTTTGCAGCATAAATATCAGTCATCAAAAATGGGGAGGAAAAAGTGTCAGTTTCCAATGGTATGTCATCACTTGTCATATATTAATATGCGGGTGACACGTAAAAGCACCCACTACACTGAGTGGTTGGCGTTAGGAAGGGCATCCAGCTGTAGAAACCCTGCCAAATCAGATTGGAGCCTGGTGTTGCCATCCAGTTTCACCAGTCCTCAGTCAAATCGTCCAACCCATGCTAGCATGGAAAGCGGACGTTAAACGATGATGATGATGATGATATATATATATATATTCATTTTCTAAGCTTCCTAAATTCATGCTACGTATATATTCTATTCACCTAGATTTCATTGCTCTTTTAAAAATTACGATTTATGCATTGTTGTCTCTCAAATATTTAAAATCTACGATTAAGTGCCCTATCTCCTCGCTGACGGTACCTACCCACCCCTACCCATTTTCCTTTATTCAAAATTCTTATCGCTCCTTTAAAATTATGGCTTTTAAGTGTTGATTTCTCAACCCAAGAATTACAGCGTGATGTGCTGCATGACTGGTCCCCCCTCTCTCTCTCTCTCTTTATATATATATATATGATGATGATGATGATCTTTTCTCCCGCCATGCCTCTGTCTACCCCTCCATCCTCTCTAAATCAGTCCCTCTCTCTCTCTCTCTCGTAGTTTTTCCTTAAGGTTTTCAGGTTCTGGGTATATATAAATGAGAAATCCATTCTAAATTATCTCAATCTCTTCTCCGCTGACATACTACGACGAAGTCTCCAAGATGCAGATAAGATAGAGATTTTTATTTATTTACGGCCTCAAACATCTCATACCTTTCGCGCTTTAGTCTGCCCTCTATTATTTATCTTGTTTCTCTCCATGAAATTCAATTGAATTCAGTTTTTGTCTTAAATTCATACTTATTCATTTTCTAAGCTTCCTAAATTCATGCTACGTATATATTCTATTCACCTAGATTTCATTGCTCTTTTAAAAATTACGATTTATGCATTGTTGTCTCTCAAATATTTAAAATCTACGATTAAGTGCCCTATCTCCTCGCTGACGGTACCTACCCACCCCTACCCATTTTCCTTTATTCAAAATTCTTATCGCTCCTTTAAAATTATGGCTTTTAAGTGTTGATTTCTCAGCCCAAGAATTACAGCGTGATGTGCTGCTTGACTGGTCCCCCCTCTCTCTCTCTCTCTTTATATATATATATATATGATGATGATGATGATCTTTTCTCCCGCCATGCCTCTGTCTACCCCTCCATCCTCTCTAAATCAGTCCCTCTCTCTCTCGTAGTTTTTCCTTAAGGTTTTCAGGTTCTGGGTATATATAAATGAGAAATCCATTCTAAATTATCTCAATCTCTTCTCCGCTGACATACTACGACGAAGTCTCCAAGATGCAGATAAGATAGAGATTTTTATTTATTTACGGCCTCAAACATCTCATACCTTTCGCGCTTTAGTCTGCCCTCTATTATTTATCTTGGTTCTCTCCATGAAATTCAATTGAATTCAGTTTTTGTCTTAAATTCATACTTATTCATTTTCTAAGCTTCCTAAATTCATGCTACGTATATATTCTATTCACCTAGATTTCATTGCTCTTTTAAAAATTACGATTTATGCATTGTTGTCTCTCAAATATTTAAAATCTACGATTAAGTGCCCTATCTCCTCGCTGACGGTACCTACCCACCCCTACCCATTTTCCTTTATTCAAAATTCTTATCGCTCCTTTAAAATTATGGCTTTTAAGTGTTGATTTCTCAGCCCAAGAATTACAGCGTGATGTGCTGCTTGACTGGTCCCCCCTCTCTCTCTCTCTCTCTCTTTATATATATATATGATGATGATGATGATCTTTTCTCCCGCCACGCCTCTGTCTACCCCTCCATCCTCTCTAAATCAGTCCCTCTCTCTCTCTCTCTCTCTCTCGTAGTTTTTCCTTAAGGTTTTCAGGTTCTGGGTATATATAAATGAGAAATCCATTCTAAATTATCTCAATCTCTTCTCCGCTGACATACTACGACGAAGTCTCCAAGATGCAGATAAGATAGAGATTGAATTCAGTTTTTGTCTTAAATTCATACTTATTCATTTTCTAAGCTTCCTAAATTCATGCTACGTATATATTCTATTCACCTAGATTTCATTGCTCTTTTAAAAATTACGATTTATGCATTGTTGTCTCTCAAATATTTAAAATCTACGATTAAGAGCCCTATCTCCTCGCTGATGGTACACCCGCCCTCCCACCCCCTCCACCGGAAGTGCATTCCTCTGTCATCCTCGGCTGTCTCCTGGAACCCATCTAGTGGCCTTGGCCATCCTCTCCCCTACCTTTGGGTAGCGCATTAAGTTTGAGTAATGTTTGCAGGTTGTAGGTACTGTTTTGCTTATGAATTCTTCCAATTGCAAGTTTTCTTTTCAGGTACACGACACTGCTTTCCCCCTTCCCAGGCTACAGGCCCACACCCCCAACACCCATACTGTTAGGATTGGCACTCTCAACGTCGGCACGCTGAAAGGTAGATCTAGTGAAATTGTTGAGATGCTTGAACGGAGACGCGTAGATATGTGCTGCATCCAGGAAGTAAGATGGAGAGGAGGTTCTGCGAGGTTCCTCACAGGCAAAGAACACAGGTACAAGATTTTCTGGGCAGGGAACACTGACGGGGTCGGGGGCGTAGGAATACTTCTAGCGGAGAAATGGGTGGATAAGGTAATCGAGGTCGTTAGAATAAGTGACAGAGTACTTAAGATCAGACTAGTGCTTCATCATAGATTAGCTACTGTCATCTCAGCCTATGCACCTCACCCGGGGCTACCAGATGGTCTGAAAGACCAATTCTATGACACCCTCTTGCAAACTACCTCGTCGACGAGTGACAGGGACCTTCTCTTTGTGGCTGGAGACTTCAATGGTCATGTCGGACGTCGTGCTGGAGGCTTCCATGGCATACATGGAGGCTATGGCTTCGGTTCCCGCAATGAGGAGGGAACCAAACTGCTGGAGTTCTGTGATACAACCGATCTTATGGTCTGCAATACCAACTTCAGGAAACCTGCCAGTCACCTAGTCACCTACTGCTCCGGCAGACACTCTAGCCAAATCGACTACATCCTCGCCAAAAATAGGGAAAGAGGGCGGCTTATAAATGCCAAAACCTACCCTGGCGAAGAATGTACCCCACAACATAGATTAGTAGTTAGCGACTTTGGGATCAAGGCAAAATGGGTGCCCAGAATTAGACAGGCTTGGAGGAGAAGGGTGTGGAAGCTTAAAGACCCTGCAAATGGACAGAGACTTAGAGACAAGTTACTTGAAGCATTTAACGAAATAGAAGGGGATATAGCATCATACAACGTGGAAGACAATTGGAGATTTCTGCGGGACAACCTGTTGAAAGCCACCGACCAGATTTGTGGGTGGTGTAAGGTCCCCTCCCGACCCAGAGTAACGTGGTGGTGGAACAAGGAGGTAGACAGGGCTATTAGACAAAAGAAACAGGCTTGGAAGGACTGGAAGAACGGTGGTAGCAGGGAATTGTACCAATGTGCCAGAAGGGAGGCTAGGTGATAGGTTTATTTAGCCAGAGGGGAAGCAGATAAGAAAAGATTTGCTAATGTTCTGCGCCGTGAGGACCAAAAACTCGAGGTATTTCGTGTTGCAAGACAGTGTAGGGGAGAGAATAATGATGTTGTAGGAGAGAAATGTGTTTGCATGGATGATGGTATGCTTGCACTAAATGAGGATGCAAAGAAAGAGGTCTGGAGATGCCACTACGATAGATTGCTTAATAAAGAGAATGAATGGGAGGAAGAGAGCCTGCCGTATGTCGACCCAATAGAGGGACCAGCTATCCGAGTTGATAGTACCGGGGTAGATAAAGCAATTAAGAGTATGAAGACCGGGAAAGCCCCCGGCCCATCAGGAATCACTGCAGAGATGCTCAAAATATCTGGCAGTGTTGGCTACAGCCTAGTCACCCGTATTACGAATCAGGTGATACACGAAGGAGTCATACCCAATGACTGGTGTAGCAGCACCATAGTCAACTGCTACAAAGGTAAAGGGGACGCTTTAGATACAAATAATTACAGAGGCATCAAGCTGTTAGATCAGGTTATGAAAGTTACAGAGAGGGTCATAGCCCAACTAATTAGGGAGCGAATCAATTTAGATGAGATGCAGTTTGGGTTCGTGCCAGGTAAAAGCACTACTGATGCCTTATTTCTAGTGAGACAGCTGCAGGAGAAATACCTAGCTAAGGATAAACATCTGTACCTGGCTTTCGTTGACATGGAGAAAGCCTTTGACAGGGTCCCCCGATCCCTTATCTGGTGGTCAATGAGGAAACTTGGGATAGAAGAATGGTTAGTGAGAGCTGTGCGAGCCATGTACAGAGATGCTGCCAGTAAGGTGAGGGTTGGAAATGAGTACAGCAATGAATTCCGGGTAGAGGTAGGGGTCCACCAAGGTTCCGTCCTCAGCCCCCTCTTATTTATCATAGTCCTCCAGGCAATCACAGAGGAGTTCAAGACAGGTTGCCCCTGGGAGCTCCTCTATGCTGATGACCTTGCCCTAATTGCGGAGTCACTATCAGAACTAGAGGAGAAGTTTCAGGTGTGGAAGCAAGGTCTAGAATTGAAGGGCCTTAGAGTCAACCCAGCTAAAACCAAAATCCTAATAAGTAGGAAGGTAGATAAAACACAAACCCCTTCAGGTAGATGGCCCTGCTCAGTATGTAGAAAAGGAGTAGGTAGTAACTCTATAAGATGTACCCGGTGCAAGCTATGGACACATAAGAGGTGCAGCAACATCAAAGGCAGGTTAACTAGCAAGTTAGTTTTTGTTTGTGGCAGATGTTCAGGTGCAATAAAGACTGTAAACAAACAGGAAACAACTTCTATCTCATTCCAGGGTGAAAAACTAGAGGTAGTCGATAGCTTCCGCTATCTGGGCGACCAAGTTAGTAGTGAGGGTGGGTGCGCTGAAAGTGTAGCTGCTAGAATAAGAATAGCCTGGGCAAAGTTTAGAGAGCTCTTACCCCTGCTGGCGACAAAGGGACTCTCACTCAGAGTAAAAGGCAGACTGTATGACGCATGCGTACGAACAGCCATGCTACATGGCAGTGAAACATGGGCTGTAACTGCTGAGGACATACGTAAGCTCGCAAGGAATGAAGCCAGTATGCTCCGTTGGATGTGTAATGTCAATGTGAATACCCGTCAGAGTGTAAGTATCTTGAGAGAAAAGCTGAACATCAGAAGCATCAGTTGTGGTGTGCAAGAGAGACGATTGCGCTGGTATGGACATGTGGTGAGAATGGATGAGGATAGCTGCGTGAAAAAGTGCCACACCCTAACAGTTGAGGGAACCCGTGGAAGAGGTAGGCCCAGGAAGACCTGGGCTGAGGTGGTGAGGCAAGACCTTCGTACATTGGGCCTCACCGAGGCGATGACTACTGACCGAGACCTTTGGAAATGTGCTGTGCGTGAGAAGACCCGGCAAGCCAAGTAAGATCGTTGCCAGTGCCCCTGGACTGGCTCTTGTGCGGGTGGCACATGAGATGCACCATTTTGAGCGTGGCCGTTGCCAGTACCGCCTGACTGGCTCCCGTAGGATTTTCGAGTGAGATCGTTGCCAGTGCCCCTGGACTGGCTTGTGCGGGTGGCGCATAAAAGACACCATTTCGAGCGTGGCCGTTTTCGTGTGGGTGACACGTAAAAGCACCCACTACACTCTCTGAGTGGTTGGCGTTAGGAAGGGCATCCAGCTGTAGAAACTCTGCCAAATTAGATTGGAGCCTGGTGTTGCCATCCGGTTTCACCAGTCCTCAGTCAAATCGTCCAACCCATGCTAGCATGGAAAGCGGACGTTAAACGTTGATGATGATGATGATGATGATGATATATATATATATATATACACATATATTTTTCTCTCCTCCCCAGTTGTTCAAATGCCTTCTCACAAACTGACATTGAAGAAAGAAGTTCCAATCATGCTTTTGAGAAATCTGGATCCTAAAAAGCTGTGCAATGGAACAAGACTGACTGTCAGGCAAATGCATCTACATCTTTTGGAAGCAACAATCCTCACTGGACAAGGAAAGGAAGAAAATGTGTTTATACCAAAAATTCCATTGATTCCAGCTGACACACCCTTTAAATTCAAGCGATTTCAATTTCCAAGAGTTAGTTTTTTCAATGTCAATTAACAAGAGTCAAGGACAATCACTGAAAATGGTTGGTTAGCCTTTCTCATGGTCAGTTCTATGTAACTTAGTGGTTCGGCAAAAGAGACCGATAGAATAAGTACTAGGCTTACAAAGAATAAGTCCTGGAGTCGATTTACTCGACTAAAAGGTGGTGCTCCAGCATGGCCACAGTCAAATGACTGAAACAAGTAAAAGAGTAAAAGAATATATACAAATGCATATAGCATTATATATATATATATATATATATATATATATATACTGATAATAACTGTACAGTGATGTTATCTCTGATATATGAAAATACATAACAAATAAATCAAGTTTCTTTCCTTCCATCTGGAAATATGTCATATGAATTATTGTTAGACGCTTCTCATATGAAAAACTTTTTGACACTGACCCAGTTATTGTTTTGTATGAACACATACATGTGTGGTTAACTGTGTTCTCTGAGCAAATGATTTACCACAGATGTTACAGAGATGTGGTTTCATTCCTGTATGAATGCGTCTGTGTATATATAGACAATCATGTCGAGAGAATGATTTACCACAGATATCACAGTGATATGGTTTCTCACCTGTATGAATGCGTTTGTGTCTGGTTAACCTCTCTAATTTAGGGAATGATTGACCACAGATTTCACAGTGATGTGGCCTTTTTCCTGTATGAATGCGTTTGTGTTGAATTAAGTTACCACCCTGAGCAAATGATTTACCACAGACATCACAATGATACGGTTTCTCTCCTGAATGAATGCGCTTGTGATCAGTTACACTACTACTCGTGGGAAATGGCTTACCACAGATATCACAGCGATATGGCTTCTCTCCTGTATGAATACGTTTATGAGTAGTTAAAGCACTCCCATCATGGAACGATGTTCCACAGATGTCACAATGAAAAGGTCTTTCTCCTGTATGAATGTATTTGTGTCTAGCTAAGCTAGTTTTCTGTGAGAATGATTTATCACAGACATCACACTGAAACAGTTTCTCACCTGTGTGAATATATTTGTGTCTAGTTAAGGTGCTTCCAGCAGAGAATGATTTACCACAAAGATGACACTGATATGGTTTTTCTCCTGTATGAATACGTTTGTGAGTAGTTAAATTACTTCTACCAGTGAATGATTTACCACAGATATCACAGTGATATGGTTCTTCTCCTGTGTGAATGCGTTTGTGTTTATCTAAGCTATCTACCTTAAAGAATGATTTGCCAGATATCACAGTGATGTGGTTTTTCTCCTGTATGATGACGTCTATGCGCAGTTAAGTTACTACTTTCAGAAAATGATTTACCACAGACATCACAGTGAAATGGTTTTTCTCCTGAATGTAAGCGTCTGTGTCTGTTTAAATTACTACTTGAAGGAAATGATTTACCACAAATATCACAGCAATATGGTCTTTCTCCAGTATGACTACTTTTGTGAGCAGTTAAAGTACTCTTAGTAGATAAAGATTTACCACAGATATCACAGTTATATGGTTCATCTCCTGTATGAGTGTATTTGTGCCTATTTAAGTTGCACCTACTAGTGAGTGATTTACCACAAATTTCACAGTGATATTGCTTTTCTCCTGTATGAATGCGTTTGTGTCTAGTTAGGTTACTTCCACCAGAGAATGCTTTCCCACAAACATCACAATGATATGGTTTTTCTCCTGTATGAATGTGTTTGTGTGTAGTTAAATTCCGTTTCACCGAGAATGATTTACCACAGATTTCACAGTGATAGGGTTCCTCTCCTGTGTGAGTGCGTTTGTGTATAACTAAATGATCTAACTTGGAGAATGATTTACCACAGATATCACAACAATATGGCTTTTCTCCTCTATGAATATATTTGTGTTTATTTACGTAACTATTGTGAGAAAATGATTTACCACAGATATCACAGCGATATGGTTTCTCTCCTGTATGAGTGTATTTGTGTCTGGTGAGGTTACTTTTTTGAGAGAATGATTTGCCACAGGTATCACAGCGGTATGATGGTTTATCTGCCTTTGTTGGTATCTCATCAGTAAAATCAATGCCTTCAGACTGTGATTTACATTCAAAATTGTTATTACACACTTCATTAGCCATTATTTTTCCTTCTCTCACCATGACAATCAAATGTTTTCTTCTTTCCTTTTATCCCAAACAAATACTTATTTTGCTCATCAATTGTGATCTCAATTAGTACCTAGAGATACTGGAAACTCTTGTACAATCCCAACTGAATTAAAATGCAAAAATGATCTTGTACACTCTCCATACTATAAAATAAAGAAATTTGTCATTCAGAGAAAATACGTTACTGTAACTCTCTCAATAGATTTGTGCAACCAGAACAATATCAGTTTGGTATAACATCTTGAATTCTTCAAAGATGATAAGTATTCTGTGTCCAAGGCAAAAGAAATTCTTTAATTCCACTGCTATATGGTATTCTGAAATAATGAAAATATAGTATAAATTAAAGAGGATATTTTAAAAATTGATATAAAACAGTGGAAATTTTACATTTCTTCAGTGTAAATCTTTAATCAAGTAACTAGAATTTACTTGTAGTGTGTTATTAAAATTACATCATACAAACTCATACGTGTGGTAGTATGGTAAGGACTTTGCTTCTTAATCACATGGTTCCAGGCTCAATCTCACTGCATGGCATCCTAGGTGAGTGTCTTTTACTACAGCCTCAGGCCAACCAAAGCTTTCTCAGTAGATTTGGTAGACAGAAACTGAAAGAAGCTTTTGCGTGCGTGTGTGTGTGTGTGTTTCTCATCCACCACTGCTTGACAACGGGAATCTGTGTCTAAAAATTCTTCAAGGCACTGCCCCAGCATGGCCTCAGTCTAATGACCAAAACAAGTAAAAGATTATAAACTACAGTTACAATTTCATATGGTATACGTGCTAAACTATAGAATAGTGGACATTAACATTCTTTGATCTCCAGAAACATCATTTATCTTTGCATCATTGTTATTGTTGGTGTGTAGCCCCTGGTCAGCTCTGAGTGACCAGAACTATGATCAAGAATATTCCATCTGTTTCTTTTGTATTGTGTAGCAAAGGCCACATAATCTAATATAGTCCTCAGTTTTCCAGAAATGAAAGGTCCACTTTCAAGGAAATGTATCTCCTAGCAGTGGAGAGGCCACATAAAGACATCCTTTGTAGTTCGTTGTTCTTGTTTAATTCTAGGTGAACCTGGTCTATGGGAATTCTTAACTTATGTACACATGCATACATACACATTTGAAATGTAAAAATTGTAAAACATAAAAATAGATTTTATGTTGTGCAAACATCATTTGATATAGAACTCAATGAATTATATATATATATATATATATATATATATATCAGCATCATCATCGTTTAATGTCCGTTTTCTATGCTGGCATAGGACTGAGGTCTGGAGAGCCAGCGACTGCACCAGGCTCCAATCTGATCTGGCAATGTTTCTACAGATGGATGCCCTTCCTAATACCAACCACTCTGAGAGTGTAGTGGGTGCTTTTTACATGACACCGACACAAGAGCCAGTCAGGCAGGCCTGGCTTTGATCATATTCAGATAGTGCTTCTCATGTACCACAGGAACGGGGGCCAGTCAGTGGGTTCTGGCATCAGCCATGTTCAGATGGTGCTTTTTACGTGCCACTGGCACGTGGGACAGTTAAGCAGTCCTGGCATTGATCACGTTCAGATAGCACTTTTACTTGCCACCGGCACAGGAGCCAGTCAGCGGGTACTGGCAACGGCCACATTTGGATGGTGCTTTTTATGTGCCACTGGAACAGGAGCCAGTCAGGGGGCACTGGCCACAGCTACGATTTTGGTTTTACTTGACTCAACAGGTCTTGTCAAGCATATATCACCTGACACATCATGTGTGTGTATGTTACATAAGTTGAGTGCTTGGGGAGAAACTCTGGCTGTCAACTCTTGATACATTAAACAAATACATACATAAATATATATATATATATATATATATATATATATATATATATATATATATATATATAAAATAATAATAATAATATTAGGGACAAAATCCAAAATTACAGGTAAAAACTCAATTAAAATCAATTTATAAAAAATTAAAATTAAATTGAGCTTTATAGATAAAATATAGTTTTCCCTAAAACTATATATATATAAAGTGTAGTATATTGCCACTTAAGTGTGGCTGACCCCTAGGGGTGGATGTTACTGTTGCTTTTAGCCCCAGGAGGACATCTCCTCCAGCTGGCTTATCGACACACGACTGTGTCCTGTTTGCCCACCAAGGTCAGTAGCTATCGAACGCCGACGAAGGGAAATAACCCTGAAATCCGGATCCGTTCGTGCTGCAGATCGTGGTGAGAGGGATAACTTCCCTTGGCAAACAGGACACAGTCGTGTGTCGATAAGCCAGCTGGAGGAGATGTCCTCCTGGGGCTAAAAGCAACAGTAACATCCACCCCTAGGGGTCAGCCACACTTAAGTGGCAATATACTACACTTTATCGTGCAGTTACTGTTAATACTTCATTTAGAGAATTAACATTGCTTATATATATATATATATATATATATATATATACGTACATACATAAACATGGAGTGATTATAGCTATAAACATCTTGGTGGTGGATGCATGAATGATAAGGTACAAAACATGCTATAGCATGGGCGAATATAACCATTTCTGGCTCAGATCAAAGGGTAAGCTTTTTTTCCAGGCATGTTATGAGTTCCATGACATTAAAGAACAAAAACATTACATTGATAAAAAAAAAAAAAAAGAGAGAAGTGAATAAAACTAAAAAAAAAACAACCTATAACTGTGATCTTTGTGTTTATCACATTCACTTTGTTAAACCTCAATTAGAATCAGAATGTTTAGCAGCTGCGGGAGAATTGATATGTAAGTATGCCCAAAATCTACAACATCTGAAATGTATTTGTAGAAAGTTTCATTAATCCTTTAGCATTTACTCTGTTAAATGTAATATTTATTTATTCACAATGTTTTGAATTAAGCATGCATTATCTTGAAGTTTTGAGATGTCGATGAGGTAACTTAATTTCTAGAATGATATTGTAAGATTGGAGTGAGGGGCCACATCTGACCAGTTTGGAGGCAGGATTGTTGTTGTTGTTGTTGTTGGCACTCCGTCGCTTACGACATCGAGGGTTCCAGTTGATCCGATCAACAGAACAGCCTGCTCATGAAATTAACGTGCAAGTGGCTGAGCACTCCACAGACACGTGTACCCTTAACGTAGTTCTCGGGGATATTCAGCGTGACACAGTGTGACAAGGCTGACCCTTTGAATTACAGGCACAACAGAAACAGGAAGTAAGAGTGAAAGAAAGTTGTGGCAAAAGAGTACAGCACGGTTCGCCACCAACTCCCTGCCGGAGCCTCGTGGAGCTTTAGGTGTTTTCGCTCAATAAACACTCACAAAGCCCGGTCTGGGAATCGAAACCGCAATCCTATGACCGCGAGTCCGCTGCCCTAACCACTGGGCCATTGTGCCTCCACGGAGGCAGGATATAACCAGTTTAAATGCTAAAGAGTTAAAGAATATCCATTTTCTGGAAGTTATGATGAAAGAAAGTCAATAGGGGAAAGGCTACATTTGTGCAGGTATAGCATACATTATGCTGGAACTAGCTTATTACATGGGATAATTTTGGCATAGCAGAGTTGTGACCACAGCACACTTTTTAACCCTAACCATTTCACTTTTTGGTATTTTCAGAAAAATTTTGTGAATTTGTTTCTCACACTGTATCTCGTACAAATTATGCAAAAAAATATTTTTCTTTTCAATTTTTCCATTCGCACCCTACTCCATATAATCTAAATTTTTTTCTTTTTTTTCAAACTTGTTTTTTAACCATACTTTTAAAATACAACAGTTCAAATCTCCATTTGTTTACTTTTTTACTTGTTTCAGTCATTTGACTGCGGCCATGCTGGAGCACAGCCTTTTTAGTCGAGCAAAACGACCCCAGGACTTATTCTTTGGAAGCCTAGTACTTATCCTATCGGTCTCTTTTGCCCAACCGCTAAGTTACGGGGACATAAACACACCACCATTGGTTGTCAAGCGATGCTGGGAGGACAAACATAGACACACAAACATATACACACACACACACACATATATATATATGTATATATATATATATATATATATATATATATACGATGGGCTTTTTTCAGTTTCAGTTTCCACTCACAAGGCTTTAGTCGGCCTGAGGCTATAGTAGAAGACACTTGCCCAAGGTGCCATGCAGTGGAATTGAACCCAGAACCATGAGGATGGTAAGCAAGCTACACCACACAGTCACTCCTACGCCTTTAGTAACTTTATTTTATTTATTTTTATTTTTTATTTTTTTTTTTACAAATATTCACTACCTAACAAAAACTACAGCAGTTAAGCAAATGGCCTTCTCTGAATACATTTAAAACACTATAACATATTTAGAACGCTATTTCAGAAAATTACCTCGGTTCTGTTTGAGGATAAAGACAAATTTAGATGGGACAAAATGAGTAAGACAAGGTGGGGTAAATTTGCCTCTTAAATTCTCCAGAATTACATTCGAAAACACACAAACACAATATCCATTCTTAGAAATCCAACAAAAACTTTAAATATCTAGGTTGAATGAAAGAGGGAAGATGGGGAAATGAAACCTGATACGAAATGAACGACACGCGACTAAATAAAAAAAAAACTCAATGTATTCTCTATAACTTCATGATCCACTTACTGTTTAGCCCAAGGGTGGTCCGTTACTGAGATTAAAACAAACAAAAAATTTTAATTTAAATTTTCATCCAACACCAAGTAAATCCATGTCTGTGTGTGTGTGTGTAAGAAAAAAAACATTTATTAAGTGAAGAAATCTTAAAAATTAGTCATGACTCATTTACCCCAGGTTAGACATAATTTTTTGAAACTTGAAAATTATCGAATTAGACATAGTGAGGGGAAAAAAATTGACATGAAATAAAACACAGAAAAAGAATATTGATTGTTAAGCAGCAAGAATTATCCAGATATTTTATTAGCAACCTTAATTACAATCAGGTCAGAGTTGAGGGGAACATTTCTAGAAAACAAATACCTCACCTGGTTATGTTTCAAACTCTCTCAACTTCAACAAAAACTCTGCTAACCAATTTCTCTCAAAGATGATTCAAAAGGACAAAGAAAATAATGAAAAACCAGAAATTATTCGTTTTGCTGTCCCTCACACCTTATATTTATTCTCATAAAACAACAGAGAAAACAAATTAGTTGAATATAGAAAGTATATACCTTGTGAATGATAAATATATAAGACGGAGGAATGAAATGATGAGAAAGTGTCAAGTCTGAAGATGGAGAGAGGAAGTACAGGAACGCAGTGAATGAGAGACGAGGGAGCATGGTATTAAATTATATTGGAGATTTTTAAAACGGGACACCGGAACTATTCAGACAAGATTAATTTGTCAATAGTTTCTCCTACTTGATATGTTAGTTCAGGTAATTTAGTTCTATGATGTGCAGTAATTATCTCTTTATAAGGTGAATGTTTATGCTTGTGGTTAAATCAAGGAGCCTCTACCCGGTCACTCGACACGCTAAAAATAGCAGCCAAAGTATCCCCCTACCTTAATCATACGCCCATTATATGTAATGTCCAAGATTGTCCCTATAAAGACGGTTTGCTGAAGGCTGGAATGTCTTTAGTGATAGGTTTGCTGTATCAGGGTTGATTTGAGGCTAAATAACAAAATTATTACTGAGACAGACCAACGGCAGAGCCTGTATGTGGTTGCATGAACTGCTAGAAAAAGTAGCCAAACTTTTTTTTATATACAGAATAGAGGGGGAGAGGGAGAGAGAGGCGAGCTGGCAGAATTGCACGCGCACTGGATGAAGTACTTAGCGGTGTTTCACCTGTCACTACATTCTGAGTTCAAAGTTCATTGGGGTTGACTGCCTTTAATTTTTCAGGGTCAATAAATCAAGTGCCAGCGAAACATTAGGGGCCAATGTAATTAACTAGCCCCCTCCCCCAAAATTTCAGGCCTTGTGCCTACAGTACAACAGAAATACACACACACACACACACACACGCACACACACACACACGCACACACACACACACACATATATATATATATATATATATATATATATATATTCATTTGTGTATATCTGAACCCTACCCTATATCAATATCACTTGACAACCTATGTTGGTCTGTTTACATCCCTATAAATTAGTTTGGCAAAAGAGACTGATAGAATAAATACTAGGTTTGCAAAGAGTAAATCCTGGGGTCAATTTGTTCAATTAAAACCCTTTAATGTGGTGCTCCAGCATGGCTGCAGTCAAATAACTGAAACAAGTAAAAGAATAAAAGAATGTATATATATTTAGATGCAGAGTTTCCCAACCAGGGGTGCATGCACTGCTTCGAGATGTGAGATAGCATTCCAAAGGGTGTGAGTAGGGCCAGATTTATATAGGGTGAAAGAGGGTAATTGCTCCAGGCACCTTTATTCTTATATAAATTATCTAAGGGGTGTGAGAACATATTAAAGGTTTTTAGAGGGGTGGAGCATAAAAAAGGTTGGGAACCACTGATAAATAGACAGCTGTGAGATTTGGCTGCTATTTCTTGCAGTAACTCTAGCATATATTAAGTATTGAAACATGATATATTTAAATTTCTTTCCTTTCTCCTTCCCTCTCAGTATTTTTTGTATCCTTCTTCACATATATTTTTGCTCGAGTCTTGCTGTTGTTTCTAGCATATGAAATGTCTCAGTTTAATGGACTCTTTGTATTTCTTTTTGTTTTGCATGACTAATAGGTGTAGAATTTATAGACTGAAGTTTATTTCAGAAGTACAGTAGATTGGAGGGGCATTTGGCTGCTATTTCAAACATCTCTAACTATCATTTTCATAGGCTTCAATATTTATCAGCTCATATATAAATATGAATGGAGTTACATGAAGTAGTATGGTGTTGTTTCAACGTAGATTTGGCTGCTATTTCTAGCAGTCCTTGCTTTCATTTACTTCTTATACATCATGAATTTCATTTTCTTTTTTAAATTAGACTTTAATTTCCTTTTAATTATTCCAATGAAATTAATACAAAACTGAAAAGCAGTTACAAATGCACAATTAAATAAAAGTTGAAGCTAGAAACAACAGCTAAATGAATGTATTACATATTTTTTTATAAAGTCTCCTTTCCAAAACTTTGTGTCTAGGTTTGGTTTCTTCTTTCAGTAGTAGGGACTGAGTGAATATGTTTGGGGTCGATTTTCTGAAATAAAATCCTTGAGACTGGTGCCCCCAAATTAACATAAACAACAAGAAGACTACGAATATAATCAGCAGAGAAAGGAATGGAACCCACATGTCAGAGTATATCTTGGAGTAGTTTAGGAATGTGTGTGAGAAGATGTGAACAAACAAATCAATTCATATATATATATATATATATATATATATATATATATATATATATATATATATATAATTATGTGTATTTCTTCTATCTTAATGAATAAAAATTCTTCTGATAGAATAAATGGGTTAATAGAAACCAATGTAGCAAAGAACACAAAATAACTGTGGTTAGCTCCTGTTTTTAAGGCAGGAACTCCTTGAAATTTTGGGTATTTGAGTATATTTAAGAATTTAAGGATTGGAGAAAACGCATGTTATAATTGCATACTTTATTCCTACATATGTTTCAAAGGATTACAACCTGTGTGATCCATAGGGATCTTTGATATTAAAATTGTAACCTTCTCATCAGGGAAAGCATGGGAATCGTCTTAAACGTAAGACATTATGACCGATTATGAAAACAATAGATGGATAAGGTTATGACTTGATTCATTTGAAAAAAACCATTAGAGAATTGGACGCTGCCGGATAGTGGGTTGGACAACACATACCAATAAATGTGTGAGAACGTACATGCATACATAAATACACATACACAAACACACACATATACATGCATACTGATACACACACACACACATATACATACATATATGCGCATATACACATACATACACATGTGCACCCTTATATACATATGTATACATATATATACATATATACACACACACACACATATATATACATATACATACACACCCATATATATACACACACTCATACGTCCACATTTATACATATGCACATACGTACCCATGCATATACAAATATACACATGTGTGCGTGTCCCCCTATACACACATATGTATCCATCTACATATACACACATGTATAAATAGAAATATATTCATGCACATACACATAGCTATACATCTACGCCTATTACCTAATCAAATAAACAGATTCGCATATACATATACATACATAAATACATACGCAAACACACGCATGCACATACATACATACATACAAATACATATACATATACATATATACATATATATACATATATATATATGTGTATATATAAAAGAAAAATAACTCAAGTGTTTAATATATACACATATATACACACACCCACATGCATACGTCCACATATCCATATATGTGTGTGTGTGCATGCATACATATACATATACATACGCATACATATACATACATATATATTTTTTGTGTACACACACACACACACATACACATATACACACATACACACATGTGCACATACATATACATACATAAACACACATACACGTATACATACATAAATACATACACAATTATACATGCTTACATATACGTAGATTTGTACACATACACACACACACACACACACACACACATATATATATATATATATATATATATATAAATATATATATATATATATACTCACAAGCATACATACCCCCCCCCCCAGGTATACATGTATACATACATACATACAGATACACTCATCCACACACCTATATACCCATATACATACATATATATATATATACATATATACATACACATACACATACATACATATATATGTATATATACATATATATATATATATATACATATATATATATATATATATTCTTATATATATATATATATATATATATATATATATATATATATATATATATGTGTGTGTGTGTGTGTATATACACATGGATACACATGTGGACACGCACATTCACATAAACTTGTATACGCAATCATATACACACATTTATATTTACACATATATAAACATCTAAACGTTTACTTATATTTTTTTTTTTTTAATAAAAATAAAGATAAAAAATACATCTACACAAATATGCTCCCATACTTATTCACAAGTACATTCATATTTGAACATATAAATAAACCTATGTTTTAATAAATACATTTTTACACAAAAATATCCATACATCCAAAAAATCATACGTAAATGCATATTTATATATTTTAAAAAAATAATATTGATAAGAGTCAGAACAAGGGTAAGAGTGAAATTATAAATGATAATGCGTATATGTACACAGAAAAATCAGTTAAAACACTTCTATTTTATGCAAAACCCTAAATATGTATACACAGACACACATAAACACACACACACACACACACACACACACACACACATATATATATATATATATATATATATATATAGTTCAAAAACACAATAACAAAAAAACAACAAAGTGAGGACGTGATATGGATAGTATTATTGGACGCTCAGGAAAGGAAAGAGAGATACATATATATACATATATACATATATATATATATATATATATATATATATATATATATATATATATATACACATACACATACACATATACATATACACATTATCTCTCACAGATACACGCGTATATATAAAAAAAGACCCATACCGGTATGTTCATACGTACATAAATTTAGTATGTTATGGTTATTACAATGGTTTATCAAGATTTTAAATATACTCTAATTAAGGTTAATAAATTACGTAAGTATAGATAAATAATTAGAATCGTAAGTAATTTTAATCTTCTAACCTTTGAGGGAAAAATTATTGTGTTTTATTAGAACTATTTTAAGTATTTACTTATTACGGGTACATATGATAGCGTTTTATAAAAACCTTTATTTCTATTTTTATTTGAATGCAGAATATGTATGTTTTTGCCAATGTTTGCATTTGTAAGAATGTTCAATGGAATTATTAACTAGACAATTCCTTGAAAATAAAATAAAAAGAAATTCTGTTACACATAAATCACAGAATTTTCCACCCTTTTCATATGGCTTAGAAATAGAAAGAATAAGCCAGTCTAGTTTAAATTTAATGTTATTATCTTTAAGATCCCAAATTAGTTTGCTAAGGCTCGTGGTATTACGTTTGCTTCTATCTCTAAAGGATGAAAAATGGTTAGAAATTCTAGTGGATAAAGGTGTAGAGGAAGAACCTACGTAAAAGTAATTATTTTTGGGAGTACTAACTTGACATTGGTAGATAGTGTTTCTGAGTCTCACATTTTCACTTAAAAAACTAATTCTTTTGGAATTGACTTCTGAAATAATGATTTTGTTGTTATGACTATTACTATTATGTGTCGTGTTATTAATATTGTTCCCTATATTATTATTATTATTAGTGTTATTATTGTTATTTTGGTAAGGGTTAATAATGTTTGGTTCAATGATATTACTGTGTGAACTCTCTAGTGGATGCAAAAGCCTGATATTGTGTGCAGATATTATCTGTGAAATGTTCTTCATGTTAGAGAAACCGAATCTAACCTTGTGTGTATTTATGACTTGGGAGTAATGAGAGTGTTTAGGAAAGTTCTTATTTATAGCGTTTTGGAACTGGGATACCAAGTTTGTTTTTACATTTTTACTGTAAGGAAGAACTACCCAGACATATTTATTAGGTTCTGGATTAGAATGTTTTCCTGTATTGTTTATAAATAGTCTTAGTTTATTATTATCATTGAGACAAGGTTTTATTTGACTTTTATTTCCCTTATTTCGTGAAAGGATGTTAATCTTGTTGCTATCGTTAGGTAATTTATGGTTGGGGTTATCTTCGTATTTATTGTTATTATTTAAATTAAAAGCTTTATCATTATAACTATTGCTATTAAAAATATTATTATTACTCATATCGGTTTCATAATTAGAATCTATATAATTAACCTTTTCTCTGTAACCTGCTTTTGATAAAGCTAAATTGTAAAATTCAGCCTCCTTATTGAAGATGCATTCATTCGTAGAAAGATTGGATAGTCTAAGAGAAATATTTTTGACCAAATTTCTCGTTACTGAATTTGGATGATTGCTGGATTTACTGATATATTTTAGGTTAGTGGAGGGTTTGTGATACAGGAAGAATGTTTTAGTGTGTAGATCTAAAGTGACGTCCAAGAAGTTAGCTATAGATGTTTCATCTTCAAATACTATACTAAAGCCCATTCTGCTAAAAAACCTAGCTAATTTATTTTTAACTTTTTGTATTTTTTGATTTGTGGTGTTCTCTAAGTATAATAGACAATCGTCTCTGTATAGACCACCCTTAACATTTGGGAATTGGTCTTCTAATTCGTATAGAATGTATGTGCATATTAAGTCAGCTATTTGAGCTGAATCAGAACTTCCTATCGGGACGTCGAATCCTTCTGGGGTGTCCTTACGTATCCATAGTTTTTTATTAAACTTAATTATGGAATTTCTAGCTGCTTTAATGACTTTAAATTCGTCTCTAGGCATACCCGCCTTCTTGTGAGCAAACCAAAGTGCTTTATTTAAAATAATGGGGTTAATTGAGGGATAGAAATTAGAAATGTCAAATTGGATAAATTTGGCATTGTTTTTGTTGTTAATATTGCGAAACCAGTCAACTACCTGCAAAGAATTAGACCATAAACTAAGTTTTAATTTGTTAACTAAAGTGGGAATGTATTTATCAAGTATATTTTTACTAAGGGTACCAATATCTGATTTGGATGGACAAATTAGGCGTAATTTTGGGCTATTCCAAAAGTTTGTCTTATGGTCTTTTAAAACGAAATAAGGTTGTTTTGGGTTTAAGGGCTCAGTTCTTTTTTGCAAATCATATTCCTCCATAATTTTTTTCGCTTCAAGGTTAGCATTCCTAAATGTTGTTTTACTTGTGATTCGGTAGTTTTTTTCTATTTCTCTTTTTAGAAGATCATTGTAATGTTCCTTAGGTAATTTATACATATTTCCTGTTTGTCAGACTTGACTAGTAATCCGCTAATGTTATTTATTTCCTTCGTTAAGTTGTTTAGGTATCTGAGGTGTTTATTTCTTAATAGTGATTTCTGAGTGTATATATATGTGTGTGTGTGTGTGTATGTATATATATATATATATATATATATATATATATATATATATATATATATATACAGGTGCACATATGTATGTATATGTATATATATATATATGTGTGTATCAATATGCATGTATGTGTGTGTTTGTGTATGTGTATTTATGTATGCATGTACGTTCTCACACATTTATTGGTATGTGTTGTCCAACCCACTATCCGGCAGCGTCCAATTCTCTAATGGTTTTTTTCAAATAAATCAAGTCATAACCTTATCCATCTATTGTTTTCATAATCGGTCATAATGTCTTACGTTTAAGATGATTCCCATGCTTTCCCTGATGAGAAGGTTACAATTTTAATATCAAAGATCCCTATGGATCACACAGGTTGTAATCTTTTGAAACATATGTAGGAATAAAGTATGCAATTATAACATGCGTTTTCTCCATTCCTTAAATTCTTAAATATACTCAAATACCCAAAATTTCAAGGAGCTCCTGCCTTAAAAACAGGAACTAAACCACAGTTATTTTGTGTTCTTTGCTACATTGGTTTCTATTAACCCATTTATTCTAACAGAAGAATTTTTATTCATTAAGATAGAAGAAATACACATAATTATATATATGTATATATATATATATATATATATATATATATATATATATATATATATATATATATATATATATATATATATAGGCGTATATATATTTTGTCCACGTTTTTTGCTACGTCCTGTACCCAGATCTGCATCTATTTTTACATGTAGATGTAGGTATGTACATACATGTATGTATATACGCATATACTCATATTATTTATATATATATATATATATATATATATGTGTGTGTGTGTGTGTGTGTGTGTGTGTGTGTGTGTGTGTGTGTGTGTGTGTGTGTGTGTGTGTGTGTGTGTGTGTGTGTGTGTGTGTGTGTGTGGCTGTATGGTAAGTAGCTTGCTTACCTCACACCTGTTTTTTTTCTGTCTGCCGGTAAGAATTTTTGCTGCTATTGTTGACTTTGTTATAATTGTTATCGCTGTTGTTCCGTGAAGGATTGCCATTACTGAACAGTTGAACCATATTTTTTCCCGGTCTTACCGGGAAATATTTCAAAAATATATACATTGACTTTCTTGACCATTGCGGCATCTTTATTTTTAAATATTATTGCCAAAAAAAAAACTGTGAATAGTCTTTTTAGATTGTTCTGTGCCCCTCCCCCGAACGGGGGTGGGTTTTGAAACATCTTTGTCCTCTTTTGGAGGAGAACATGTTTTTTTCACAGCTTGAAAAATATTTTTTCATAGGTTTCCCTGTTTAAAAATATTTCTTCATAGGATTCCCAGTTTGTGTTAAAAACTGCTATTATGTCTATTGAATTTATTTCGTAAAAGGAGTCACTCGTTGAGAGTGGAAACATGGCGAAAAAACTTTCAGCGGTTGCCGAAGTGGTAACCGAAAATATCGAAATCGATATAAACAAGCTCGGTGAGCTGTTTAAAAGAATGAAGCATGAGGGTGGTGATGTAAAAATATCACCCTCAGCTTCGGTTATTAATACGGAGAAACAGACCGTGATATTTAAAACCTTTTGTCCAAAAGACAAAAGGTTTAAACATTTCGAAAAAGATACCATCGAAAAATGCCTGTCCCCGATTTAAAGGGACATAGTTCATATCGCCAGGGGACGGGCATATGGAGTAGTAGAGGTTCGTTTCTCGGGGGAAGAAGTGGCCCGAGGGCACTCTGTGTGTCTCCTATAAACGAAATAGGTGATACTTCTTCCGACCTACATGGGTCGCAGAACATCAAGAGTAAAAATATCAGAAGTACCAACAGAAGTCGACCCTGTAGAGGTGGTGGCTGCCCTGTTGTTCAACAGGGCAGAAAAAATTAAAATATTACAAGTATCATGCTCTTCCCTGCAATATTGGCAACATCCTTATTCAGGGGACACAAGAAGACCTTCAGGAACTTCCCGAAAGGGTGCTCGTGGGCGAGAATGTTGCCCTTAAGGTACAGGTTGAGGGCAGAAAGCCCACCTGTTATGCTTGCGGCAAAAGGGCCACATTCAAGTGGATTGTCCGGAAGTAAAGAAAAGAAGAGAAGCAGCACAGACACCAGGCCCTTCAGAAAAACCCCAAAAACCCCGTCCTCACAAATTCATCGACCCCGACACTAACAAAAAATCTCACTCCCTCTGTTTCAGTGCCTACCCAACAACAAACTGGAAAAATTACCCAGTCCCCTCATACACAAGCCCCAACACTACCAACCCCCCCCCCCCCCCACCTCTGTGAAAATTGCGGAACCACCTGAACTCAATATAACTCGCCCAGAAAACAGCATGGAGACATCAGAGGGGGAGTTTAGAACTGGGAAAAAAATAGGAAAAAAAGAACACATGAATTGTTCCCGTCCACATCCCCTACAAAAAATAAAAACAATACAGACAAGACACCACAGACACCCAAAAAATCCCGCCCAGCAGACCCAGAAAAAAAAGAAGGAAAAAAAACTATGATGATGATGACATGAAAAGCGAACTTGTGTTGATCGAGTTCGATACGAGAGACGACTATATCAGGGACGTAGTGTTGCCACACCACACTACAAGACTTTATAAACAACTAAAGGGACATAAGCAAAGATGTGCTTGGATTGGCGAAGAAACATTCAGGCAGCTGAAGGCTTGGCACCCGAAATCAATCAGGAAATTGGACAAGATGCCAAAATACTTAGAGAAAGAGGAAAGGGGAGGGGCCGACGAGTGCATGGCGAGATCGGTGCCAACCTCTCCAGTAAAACGTAAGTAGAACCTTTTCTTCTTTCAAATGGCCTCTCTTAACATTGGATGTTTAAATGTGCATGAGCCGTGTTCAAAGTGGAAGCTGGCATGTTTCCTCGACGACCTCAGATCGCACGATATACATGTGATGGTTGCTTACAGAGACCAAGCTGGACAGTCTA
>NC_142955.1:9080723-9098223 GCF_046866305.1 Octopus bimaculoides
AATCAGAATAGCTGGGTGAGGTTTGTTTTCCATGGGTTCGCAGGTGAGATTTGAGGCCAGCCAAGGACAGACATGGTCTGTCACAGACTGTGCACACAAAAAGGTCCTTGTCATTCACCTTCTCAGTCTTCACCTTTTTCCTTAAATGTCTCTTGAGCCCTGCTTGCATCATCCTGGCCTCTTCAAATGCTTTCACTCCACTCCACACCCTTGTTCGCCATCCAACTCGATCTGAAGCGAGGACTTCTATATCTTTTGGAGCCATTCCAATTGACTTCATAGCAGTCCTTATGCCATCCTTAAACCTTTTTTTAGGTTTATGCCGATAACGTTTCCCCTCTGCCAGCTCACCATAAAACAGCTGTTTCGGCATGCGTTCATCTGCCATTCGAACAATATGGCCACACCATCTCAATTGATTCCTCAAAATCATGGCTTTAATTGAGGGGATGCCTGCGTTTGGAGTAAAAGAATTCCATTTAATTCTTAAAATATGACGAAGGCATTTTTGTTGGAATTTTTCTAACATTTTAAAATGCCTTTCATAACAGGTCCAAGTTTCACAGGAATACAATAGGGATGTTAAGACAAATGATTTGTAAAGAGCCAGCTTTGTATTGTTATTTATATGTCGCTGGCGCCAGACGCGTGACTCCAAGCCACCAAATGCTTTTGCTGCCCTTTGAATTCACAGGTGTATTTCCGTATCAAGATTTCCATCATCTTGAACAGAGCTTCCCAGGTAGACAAATGAATTTACAACCTCAAGTAACTTTCCCTTAACAAAAATTTTAGGGAGGTTACAAACAGCACCATACGCAGGTTGATACATCACAACTGTTTTTTTCAGATTGATGGTCAGGCCAAAATCATCACAAGCTGCATCAAATGCAGATACAAGGGATTGCAGACCCGATTCAGAATGACTAACCAGATCGCAATCGTCAGCATACAAAATTTCCCTAATAAGTGAAGTAAAAACCTTCGTTTTAAACTTCAGTCGGGTCAAATTAAAAACATTCCCCGTTGTTCGATATTTTATGTAGATACCCTCCTCAGAGTTTTGAAAGGAATGTGACACCACAACGGCAAAGTATATTGCAAAGAGGGTGGGTGCATCAAGGTCTCCCTGCTTTACTCCATTTTCCACAGCAAAAGATTCAGAAAGCCTACCACCAAAATTAACCCTAGCTCTCATATCCTGATGCAAAGCCTTGACCATGTTTATAAACTTTTCTGGGCAACCAATTTTCCCCAGAATTAGCCATAGAGCACTTCGATTAACAGTATCGAATGCTTTGCTCAAATCAACAAAGCAATGGTACAGAGCAAGATTCTGTTCAATGCACTTCTCCTGTAATTGTCTGACAGTAAAGATACAATCAGCTGTGCCCCTGGAGGAACGAAAACCACACTGAGACTCAGACACCATACTTGGAACTATAAAGGTATTTAAACGTTCTAACAAAATGCGGGCGAGCACCTTTCCAACCACAGACAAAAGGGAAATCCCACGAAAATTACCACACAGATCCTTTGGCCCCGATTTATATAAGGAGACAAGAATGGCATCAATCCAGTCTTGAGGCACTTTCTCACTTCTCCAACAGTGACAAATTAAAATATTTAAGAGTTCCATCATTTTGTCACCCCCATATTTCAAGACTTCTGCACAGATTCCATCAGATCCTGGAGACTTGTTGTTATTCAGCTTATTCATAGCTAAATAAATGTCATTTAGAGTTGGTTCAGATGCCATCTCTTCTATAACTGGAAGTTGTTCAATTTTTTCTATCGTCCTCATATTAACGGATGATGGTCTATTCAAAAGTGCAGAGAAATGTTCTACCCAACGCTTATGAATAGAAGCAGTGTCAGTCAGAAGAAAACATCCATCTTCTGTTCTCACTGGAGCTACTGAAGAAGATTTTGGACCATATACCTCCCTAACATAAGAATACAAACAACTGGCATCATTTCTATCAGCTGCTTCTTGTGCCCCTTTTGCCCTATCATTCCACCATTCCTGTTTAATTTTCCTTAGAGCAGTTTGCACCCTCCTTTTCAGCTTTCTGTAAGTTTCATCTGAGTTGGGATTCAATGACTGAGAGAGCAGTGTATTGCCTAAGTTTTGTTTTTCTAAAAGTAGATCATGAATTTCTGCTGATCTATCTGAGAACCAATCTCTGGATTTATGAGATTTAAATCCCACTGACGAACTTGCAGCCTGAAATACTTTTGTTTTGAAATCTTCCCATAAATTGTTTGGGTCAAGATTAATACTTTCTATAGCGTCGTGGAATCTTTGCAAGTTGCTTGATAATTTAAAGTTTGCAACGTTTAACTTTTTGGGTATCTTAGGACCAGACTGTCGGTTTTTAGGTTTTATCGAAAAATCTATTTTGCCACGCAGTAGATGATGGTCAGTCCAGCTCTCTGCCCCTCTCATGACCCGAAGGCTAGAAACGTCTTTCATATCACATTTCCTAATCAAAATATAATTTATGAGATGCCAGTGCTTAGATCTTGGGTGCATCCAGGTGGCTTTATATTTATTTTTCTGCTTAAACAGAGTGTTGGTGACAACCAGATCATTCTCAGTACAAAACGTCAAAAGAGCTACTCCATTTCTATTGCATTTTCCAATCCCATGTCGACCTAAAACAGGCCATGAAACATAGTCCCTTCCAACTCTTGCATTGAAATCTCCCAAAATGACCAGCTTGTCAGAAATTGGTACTTTCCTCAATAATCTTGCTAGATTGTCATAAAACTGTCCCACAGTTTCCTCAGAATGGGACATTGTTGGTGCATAAATACTGACAACGGTAAGAAACCTACCTTTTGTCAGTTTGATACGGCATGACATGATCCGGTCAGATATACCACTTGGAAGCTCTGCAATGGAGGACACTAATGTATTCTTGAGAGCAAACCCAACACCAGATTCTCTATGCTGACCCTTAGGTAGGCCTTTCCAGAAGATAGTATATCCATAAGCAGATTCCATTACTTGACCCTCACCAGAGAGACGAGTTTCAGAGAGAGCAACTATATCAAGGGAATATTTCTTTAGCTCACATGCAATAAGTGCAGTACGCCTTTCTGGCCTCTTCGTGAAATTATCATCAAGAAGTGTGCGCACATTCCAACAGCCAAAATTCAAACGATGTTTATTTTTACTTTTTCTTGAGGACTGTTTGACCACAGTGGCAGGATGACGACCGGGTCCAGCCTGTGATACACTGGGACACCTGCCGGGCCAGACCTGTTCCCCTGATGTTCCCAAGCCTTTTTTGCCATTTACTGAATTTGTTTCAGACATTTTAAAATAAGTTACAGGTGCATTTTTAGGTTTCTGCCAACCAACCAATTGAATGATTTTACTAAGATTTGGAGTACAGGAAGTACCTGTGCAGATGAATAATTTTTAGTGGGTGTAGCTTGCACTGCACTACCCCCACTTATTAGCCCAAGAAGACTTTCACCGGTGTGACAAGAGAATTGACAAAACCAGGAATTTCCAAGGCCTCAGGTTTTATTTTGGAGATTTCCTTCTCCTAGATAGATTACCAACCAAGGTTAAAGAGCTTCTACCTGCCCATGAGGTAAGCCGTCCCATTCCAGACACCTAACCGACACTCAGACACTCTGTAAAGTGAACAAATATCACTCCGGTGACCGATGTGGAGCAGCTCATCAAAAAAAATAAATAAATAAATAAAAAAAATAAAAAATATATATATATATATATAAATAAAATATAAAAGATAAAAAATAGTATATATATAAAATTAAAATTATTCATATATACATATTTACAGACATTCACACACATATACACACCCATACATATATATATATATACATATTTACAGACATTTTGTTGGATGGTCGTTGACTGTTCAGGAGTTCATCCGCCCTTTTGACAGGTCTTATTTTTCGTCCTGCAGGGTGTCCAACAACACCCTCCTCACCAAGCAAGCCTGGTGGGGTTGCCAGTTTAGTCGCCGACGACCCGACCATGCAACAGGTTGTACTGGATTACATGTTACCAGTAGCACTGAAGAGCGACCTGACATATATATATATATATATATATATATATATATATATATATATATATGTATGTATTGCCCTACTCTTCGAAACGCCGGTGTTAAAATGGGCGTAGCTGATGAAGGAAAATGTCCTCTATGTGGCTTGTGTGTTTTCTGTACTCTGGTTATTATTATTTCTTGTCTACGTTTTGTTTGCAATGTCCTGTACTCAGATATCCACCGATATATACAGGTAGACATAGGTATGCACATACCTGTACGTATATATGCATATATTCATTTTCTATTTGTTTTATATGTATGTATATATATATATATATATATATATATATACATGCATATATATATATATATATATTTATATACATGCATATATATATATATATTTATATACATGCATATATATATATATATATATATATTTATATACATGCATATATATATATATATATATATATATATATATATATATATATATATATATATATATATGGGCCCTACTTGAAGGATCATGCGCTGTTTATCTTGATCTGAGATCAACATGTCACGCATATATGGTTGTGATGCATGTACCTGGTGCACCCTTATCATATATACAGACATACAGACAGACAGATATGCGTGCATGCCGTCTTCGCACTTTCAACTTCATCCGTATTCTTGCAATAAAGTATGAGTGAACATGGGATTTGGGGGAGACATGTATATATCGAACCCTTTGCTCAACTGGTACTTATTTTATCGACCATGACAAGATGAAAGGAAAAGTTGACGCCATCAGCATTTGAACTCAGAACGTAAATTGGGAAGGAATGCTCCAAAATATTTTCCCGATACCGTAACAATTGAGCCACCTCGTCGCCTGCTGCATTTAGTAATTACGGAACACATAGCATGTAAACCATGCATATCTCATCCGTTCAAATCTCATATGATTTACACAAGGAAATTTACGATGTATAGAATTCTCGTATTTCTATAGAAATGTGGGTATATAGAGGGAGGACAAGACTTAGGGTTCTCATTAGAAACACACCCAAATATCTGCATGGAAATATACGTACACACACACACACACACACACGAGTAGAGATGGCTTTATGGCGAGGATAATTTTTATTTTAATCCTAATAATTCTTTCTACTAGAAGAACAAGGCCTCACATTTCGGAGAAGGGATTAAGTCGATTACATCGACCCCGAAAGGATGAAAGGCAAAGTCGACCCCAGCGGAATTGACCTCAGAACGTAGCAGCAGACGAAATACCGCAAAATTATTAATTCTACAAAAATATGAAAGGAAATATAATGAAAGAAGTTAGCTTCAAGGGAAAGCACTCTGATTATATATATATATATATATCATTGTTTGTTGAGAATTATCTCCCTTTAACAAGGATTTTCGAAATATATGACAAATGGTGCAGTGACGTAAGAATTAACTGCAAACGAAATATACATCAATTGCTGGTAGACACATTGGTACGTATATGTGTGTATGTATGTATGTATGCATGTATGTATGTATATTTGTGTGTGTATGTGTAAATAAATAATATATTTCTAAATCTCTGAGAGAGATTTATACAGTAGTAACACGATAAAGTGGTTGTATAGGGATAGAAAAATTAGGGACGGACGAGAAAAAAAGAAAGGGGACAGAGTGATGTGAAAGAGGGGGGAAAGTGTGAATGAAGGGAAGGCCAGGAAATGTGAGAGAGGGGAATCAACATAAAGAAGAGTGGAAAGAACAAAGTGTGAAGGGGCTGATAGAAAGAATGAAAGAAAAAGAGAGTCGTACAGAATATATATATATATATATATATATATATATATATATATATATATATATATATATATATACAATTAAACCTTGGGAGAGGCATTATGCCGGTAATAAACACACGCACTGGTTCAGTCCTTTATTAATTTATATAGTTTTTTGTTAAATTATTTCATTGCACTCTTGCAATCTCTTCAGTAACTTGTCTCTCCACTTCCATTTATTTTGAATATATGATCTGGCGTTGTTTTGGCGTTGTTTCGAAACTGTTTGGTATGAGCATGTGAGTGTGTGCAAGCTCGTATGTGTGCACGCTCATATGTGTGCACGCACTTATGTGTTCGTGCTTATATGTAAGTATGTGCGTCCATATGTGTGTTTGTAACAATTTCGTTTATATCAGATCAGATAGAGACTTTTTAATTAATTTATTTACGTTCATATTCCGCATCATATGTGTGAACAACACATGCAACCACGGGCAATTGTAAGGCCCTCATCTACGTGTATTTGGTGTTTAAAATTGGTTGCGTTTCAGTTATGAGGACCGACTCCTGTATTTGTCGCAAAGATGCGTCACCGGGGTGTCTAGACAGGATTTCTATGTTAATTCTGTCCAGTACACCACCATGTTGTTCTTTGGCATGCTGGTAGAGCACCGAGGTTTGTTTTTGATTATTATAGTCCCTCCAATGTTCGTTTACACGCTCAGCCAAACTTCTTGCCGTCTCACCTATGTATGTGGTGTTTCTGTTTTTACACTCACCATCCATACAGCTTATTTTGTAGACTACATTTCTGGCTTTGCAGTTGGCACCAGGACTATTTTTGCACACAATGCAACTCTGCTCAACACACCTTGTTCTTCTGAAGGGATATGTTTTACATATTATTGATCTAATTGATCTCCCTGGTTTTTCTATAACATTTATCCTCAACTTGGTACTTTTGAGGATTTTTCGAAATCTGCGGGCCAGTTCTCCGTGTGGCGTGGCGTCCACAAACATTACTCCCTGGAACTTGTCGGTATTGTACCACGTGGTCTTTTTGTTTGTTTTGTTACTAATCCTTTGTAGTCTATTCCACTGTTTGTTACGGTATCTAGGTTGTGTTCCATTTGTATCTTTGACAACAATCTCCTCAAATTTCTTGTTAGCTCCTCTGTATACCCGGATTCTATCTTTCTGGCTGTATCCCGAAAATTGCATGCGATGCATGAAGTCTTGAATATGTTTTTGTGAACAGCAACAACAATCTTGGCAACAATGACCAACAAGCTGGTGTCAATGACAACAGTAATAGCAGCATCAACAACATGAATAGCGATAGAAGAAATAAATGGTAAAATAGACATTGAGTATGTTAATCTACCATACTATGGAGAGATGGTAGAAAACAAGCTAGAAAACATCAAGAGATCTGGTCTCCCCATCAAAATCATGAGACGAGGCCACATCTTCAGACACTACCTTTCACACACTGGACTCGTGCTGTGAAAACCATTGTCCAATCAAAACAGTAGAACCAATGGATAGCATCCATCTCAGTTTTAAGTCTAATGTGGTGTACGAACTGATGTGATTTTGTGGAGAGACATGTGTAGGATTGAGTAGAAGATAACTTCACCTTAGAGTGGAGGAACATCTCCAGTAGACCACACCACTCAGTGTTGTGTTTCAACACTACCAACACTGGTGGGGATTTTCCAGCCATATGTTGAGGGGCACAGATGCAGTCAACCTCAGAATCACAGAGACACTTTATTATTTTGTAGTCGACAAATGTGCTCTTACAGTTCTATATTTAAGAGATGAGGAATTATTTACAATTGACGGATATTTGTCCTCATCTTGTTTGCTGTTAACACGTTTTGGGTGATATACTCTCCAGCCTTCATCAGGTGTCTTGGGGAAATTTTGAACCTGGGTTCTCATTCCTATGGTATTTTTCGATATTATTATTATTATTATTATTATTATTATTATTATTATTATTATTATTATTCAGGTCACTGCCTGGAATCGAACTCAGAATCTTGGGGTTAGTAGCCCACACTCTTAACCTCTACGCCATATACCCACAAGCATATGGCGTAGTGGTTAAGAGCATGGGCTATTAACTCTAAGATTCTGGGTTCGATTCCAGGCAGTAACCTGAATAATAATAATATCGAAAAATACCATAGGAATGAGAACCCAGGTTCGAAATTTCCCCAAGACACCTGATGAAGGCTGGAGGGTATAACAGCCGAAACGTGTTAACAACAAACAAGATGACAAATATCCGTCAATTGTAAATAATGTAAATGTGCTCTTATTTAAGAGAAACCCCTTCACTAAAATGTATGGGAAATTCTTATTTTGAGAATTATAACCTTGTAGTTAAATTAATATACACTGGACAAAACATCATATCAAAGTTATATATAGCTTTATGAAGTGGTAGTCCCATGGCTATTTAAAATGTTATATATAGTATGAGGTAAGTCTTTGATTGTAATCCACAACTGAATACAGATTGAAGAAAGAAAAATTGTGAAATATATAGGAAAATCATTCTCTGAGTTGTGATCTTGTAATTCACAAACATTCACTGGAAAAATACCTATTCATTGTTATTTGTCATTCAAATTTCTTCCAGGAACAAAATCTCATTAATTGTAACTGGGATTACACTGGGATAAAACCTTGTAGATGTGGGTTTTGTAGAAAATGGTTCTCATTCAAAAACCTTTTTAAATAGAAGTACTAATAATGGTGGGCCTTAAACATTACATAGAAAGCCTTTTTTTTTCTTCATTACGTTATATTTATAGTATTCTGTTCTGTAAATCTGTCCTATCGATGTCTGCTCACAATATCTATTCATGCAGTCTGTAATGTCATTGTTTTGCTAATGCTAGGTACTGTATGCCTTTTGCATGTGAACAGGACTATTTAAGATGACATCTTCAATATCAGAGACAGTTTTATGGTGCATCACTATGGTACTCAGATATAACAGAAATCTGAAGTTTGGAATTTAATTCACATAAGCCCACAGCAGTAAGTATATTGTTGTGATGGCTAATACAGTTTATTCAAAACTATATATAGATGATGCAATCCCTGAACTGTGAAGCCTAAATTACTTGTATTATGTGGCATCAGTGCAGTCATCAAACTCAATGATGTCCTACATCCTACAACAATTGAAGATTGTTCAAAGTGTGTGTTTGAAAGAATAACCAAAGTAAAGAAAGGTTTATCTTTTCTGACTAATTAAAATTTGTTAATTTAGAACTAATAATTTCCTTCTAAAGCTCAATTACATTTTAGCAAATTGTCATCTCTGCTGAAAGCACAGAAATCCAAAGAATAATTTTTAAAAAGTGGCATGGAGTGATTATTGAACAAGTTTGCCAAGTTGTTCAACACAACTACTACCCAGTGAACCTCTTGATGTTTTTATTTACCTGCAGAATAATTTTTTTTTTAGTTGTTATGAACTAACACTTGGCCAGGTGTAGTTTTATGGTATGAAAAGGCAAGAAAAATAATCTTGATTGAGCTTACAGTCCCATAGGAAGAAGGGTGTGATTGGGTCACACCCTTCTTGGCATGGACCCATGAACAGAAAATGCCAAGTATGAGAGCCTTCTGCAGGGAAAAGGGACGGCAGTCATGGCTTTTTCCAATCAAGCTTGGTTGTAGGGGATTCCTGCTCAGTTGGTATGGAGGATGCTTACAGCAATTGGAATGAGAGGAAAAGAGCGAAGGGTTGCTGCGCACAGGATATGAGAGGCAGTAGAAAGAGCCTCTTACTGGTCATGGGGCAAGAGAAAGGAGTTAAGCTGGAAGCCAGGAGGAAATGAGCAGTGATTTGGCTATCAGTGCTGACCCACCAATGGTAGAGTGTTATACTTCAGAGCTAAAACACCTGATGACCATTGGATACAACCTGATGAGATAAATTCCTCCCGGTCAAAGTTCAATTCACTTTACTGAGTGGAAAAGAAGCATCTTCTTCAATTATGTCACTGATTTGTGAATACATATTTGTAATTTAACATAGGATTCCAATGGATAGATTACTAGTTAACTGCCTTGGAGAATTGATAAGGTCTTTGGTCTTTGAAAGCCTGTATCATATTGACTGTGACAGTCATGGAAGTTGTTTCAAAATTCTAATAGCTGAGAGCAGAAAGCTCATGCCCTGAGTGATGTTGACTTGAGTGCAAAAAGCACATGCCCTGAGTGTAGGTTATGATATTGAATGTTGAGTGCAGAAAGCTCTTGCCCTGAGTGTAGGACATGATGTTGACTTGAGTGCAAAAAGCACATGCCCTGAGTGTAGGTTATGATATTAAATGTTGAGTGCAGAAAGGTCTTGCCCAGAGTGTAGGTCATGATATTGAATGTTGAGTGCAGACAGTTCTTGCTCAGAGTGTAGGCCATGATAATGACTTGAGTGCAGAAAGGTCTTGCCCAGAGTGTAGGTAATGATATTGAATGTTGAGTGCAGAAATCTCATGCCATGAGTGTAAGTCATGATGTTGAGTGCAGAAAACTCTTGCTCAGAGTGTAGGCCATGATATTGAATGTTGTCTCTTCATCAGAGACCATTTATTTACAAATTCGTATTTAAGATCCTTGTGAAGCCGCGTGGTTTAATGGTTACGGTATATGGCTCATGTTCATGAGTTCGATTCCCAGCGGCGCGTTGAGTCCTTGAGCAAGATACTTTATTTCACGTTGCTCCACTCTACTCAGCTGGCACAAATGAGTTGTACCTGTAATTCAAAAATCAAAAAGAAAATAAGACCAGCCTTGTCACATTCTGTGTCACACTGAATCTCCCTGAGAGCTGCGTGTCTATAGAGTGCTCAACCGCTTTCACGAGCAGCCGTTCATTCAATTGATCAGATCAACTGGAACTCACTTCATTGTAGCCGACGGAGTGTTAGTTAGTATTTAAGTTTCTGGTTCTATCGTGCATTGGTTTCCAGCCTTGATACACCCACATACTCCAATATTTATTCTGTTACATTTTCGGAGAGACTGTGTGCTGAGACTAAAGCAGTTACAGCATGAAAAACTAATGAGTTATTCAAAAACACATAAAAACCGTTAACATCACTTGAACATTGATTATTGGACATCAAAATTTTTGTTGCACTAATTCCGGCTCGGACGCCGTCTACAGAAGTCGGTTATTTTGCTTGCCATTGCCTGGTGCTCACGATTTGTCAGTTTGTCAATATTTTCATTGTTATTTATGTCTTTCAGGAATGTTCTCTACTCTTTATACTATTACTGTTGGTGTTTAATTCCAGTTCACACTGGTTCTAGCAGACCTCATATCAAAGTAATTTCAGACCTCAAAAATCCATTTTTTTTAATGTCTTATCGTATCGTGAACTTTGTTTTCTGAATTTCTTTGATATTTTTCTCGGGCGCAGATCATGCTTATACATGTATGCTTGTGTGTGTGCGTGCGTGCACGTGTGCATTCGTACACGCATACATGCACACAAATACACACATGTATATCTTTAAACACGCGCGTGCACACACTAACAAAAGAATATATATATATGTATACGTACTTCTATATATACAAACACACATACAAAACTTAAAATCAAATGATTTTCTGAAGCTATAATTATATTGAACTATGTATATGTGCATGTTTGTACATGCATACATACATACACACACACGCAATATTGAATGATTTCCTCGAGTCATAATTATATTGATCTATAGAAAACCAGTTGATGTTATGAATTGCATGTGTATGTATGTATGTATGTATGTATGTATGTATGTATATATGTATGTATGTATGTATGTATGTATGTATGTATATATGTATGTATGTATGTATGTATGTATGCATGTTTGTATGTATGTATGTATGTATGTATGTATGTATGTATGTGTGTGTATATGTATGTATGTATGTAAGTATGTACGTATTATGTATGTATATATGCATGCATGTATGTATGTGTATATCTACATATATATGTACAGACAGGTAGACAGACATCCATACACATGCAATAGTTAGGATCGAATGGTTTTCTGGGAGCTATAATTATATTGATCTATAATTCATACACTAGAATCTTGCTTCTGCTATTGTTGATGGTGATGATGATGATAACACCAATTCTTTCTAATTTTTGGTACAAGGCCAGCAATTTTGAGGCGAGTGGGGAAACCGATTACATTGACTCACGTGCGAAACTGGTATGTGATTTATTGACCCGGGAAATGATGAAAGATGAAGTCAAACTCAGTAGAATTTGAACTCAGAATGTAACAAACCAAAAAAACAATGCCGTTAAGCATTTCGTCCGACATGCTATCACTTCTGACAGTTTATCTTCTCATTAATATAAAAAGCCATCAGTTTTGAGAGGAAGGGAATTAATCGATATCATCGACCCCAAGATTTGAAAGATACTTTTTTATCAATTATGAAAGAATGAAAGGCAAATTTGATCTGAGATGGATTTGAACTCATAACATAAATATCCGGAAGAAATATCCAATGATAGTTTTTTCCGGGGCTCTAACGATTGCTAGCTTGATACTTACGAGTAGAGAAACAAAACATTATACATGACTGGGAAAAATGTGAGGAGAAGGACAAGACGGATATATACATAAAAACCAAATGACGGAAATGGACGTTATACAACGAAGATATTAAAAATATTTATTAGTAAAAGCAACAATAATTAAATAATAAATGTAAGATTATACTGTAGTTATAAGTAGATATTGGCTTCAAATTTTGTCACAAGTGGGGGAGGAGTTAGTCGAGCGCATGGATCCTAGAGCTCAAGTGGTACATATTTTTTCGACCTCGAGAGGTAAAGTCAACCACACTGAAATCTGAATTCAGATTGACGTAGTGCCGCTAAGCATTTTTGTCCGGTGTGCTAATGATTCTGCCAGCACGCCGCATGTGTAACGATAAGAAGATATTAAATTATATACGTGACATCACATTTAGATTATTGTTACACAAACGGGGGAGAATCATCTTTGTAGGTTAGGTCAGAGCAATCACGATTCTGACCTTTTTTTATCCTGATCCTCTACAATCTATATATTATCCACAAAATCTGACATTAGATCTAACTGAAACTCGGTTGTAATTTGAACCCCCGGTGTTTCCCTTGCCGTTTGAGGTGGGGGCTTAATCTCGCGTCGGTTGCACATATTTTGACATATTTTCTTTTTTATATTCCGTCAGTTACAGATTAGTAACTATCTTCAATCTATATTTATTCTTCTTCATCGCAAGACGATTGGGAGTTATCTGTATCATCAGCTTCTAATGTCTGTAACATTAAGCTTCTAATATCAAGAACGTGACGTTTTTCGGTCAGCTGAGACCTGGGACCCGTGGTTTTCTGGAGAGCATAGTTTCTGGGTAATGCTGCTGTAGTTGCCAGCTCTATATCTGATTCTTTCCTGCAGCCTCACCTTTCCATTTGTTCAAGCTAGAAATCTTGGAAATGGATCTTACTTTCAAATGTGTAATCCCTGGGATTTCTGCCGTGCATCACCAAACGCATCGATTTTTTTCTTTCTTTCATCACAATGCGATACAACTCCAAGATTACGTATTGATCTTCAAGTTTATCAGGACGTACGTGCTCAAGCAAGTTCTATCAGAATACTTATTATTTAGGTCACCTCATCCATCACAACCAGAACAAACTGCATCGCAAATGTGAAAATGAAATGAATTCTAATATTGCTGTCAGTGTCAAAGACTGTAAATCTCTTCTGCTTATCTACATGTTGCTACATGAATATGTGTGTTTGAGTGTGTGTGTAAATGTATGTGTGTGTGTGTGTGTGTGCGCGCGCGAATAGAACGTTAGAACGTCAACTCAATTTGTCACCTTGCCTCTTTTTTGGCCTTAAAGACCGGGCGGATAGTTCCATATAGTTTCTCGATTTATAGAAGCCATACTTTTCTATATAACAACGAGGGCTTTTTAGAACCTCACCATTGGGATACCCTCCGATTTTTAATAGGCAAGAGTATATCACTTTTCTCTTTGCCAGTTCTTCGATGAAATCGTTAACAATGAGTTAATGAATATGTTTGAGCCATCTGTATATCGTTATATTATCGCTAAAAATCTATTTTATTTTATTCAGTTTTATCGAGCACTTTACTAAATACTTTACATGGAAAAATATTTTCGCTGTATTCATGCAATATATTCATGTGGCATTTAGTTTTAGTACTATGCTCTCTCTCTCTCTCTCTCTCTCACACACACACACACACACACACACACAAACACACACACACACACACACACACACACACACACACACACACACATACACACACACACATATACAGAGAGAGAGAGAGAGAGAGATTCAGTTGGGTATATAATACCACTTGCTAAAATCAGAACCAACGCTCCATAAACTCACAGTAAAGATACACACGAGCAATGCAATGAACATATGAGAAATAGGCTCACCCTACTGAATCTAAATTTACCTTATATTGTGCCTGTAACGGTGTGAACTTGCTAGCCACCTTATTATTACCTTATTAATACTATTAAAGGCGGCGAACTGGCAGAAACGTTAGCATGCCGGGCGAAAAGCTTAGCGGTATTTCGTCTGTCTTTACATTCTGAGTTCAAATTCCACCGAGGTCAACTTTGCCTTTCATTCTTTCGGGGTCGATAAATTAAGTACCAGTTGAGTACTGGGGTCGATCTAATTGACTGGCCTCCTCCCAGAAAATTTCGGGCCTTGTGCCTAGAGTAGAAAAGAATACTATTAATAACGGAAATAATACTTCTTTATATATATATCATTCAACTATGGTAGTACTGGAATAATATTCTTAAGGCCGCAATTTACTCACACGCAGCATTTTCAGAGCTTTGTCGCAAATTCAGTTCTTAACCAAATTGAAAATTGTTAACACTTTTGAAGGAGGCCTGTCCCTAGCTACGTTTTGGCATAAAATAAAATTGAGATTTGGTCAAGCAGAAAAAAGTTTACATCAAAATTTGTAGCAATGTTATAGGAGAGTCAGTAACGCCTCCAATTAAGTTTACCTCGAAATAACTTTGTTTTTATTTTAAAAGCAAAATCTATTCATCTTACCTTCAGTTGATAGAAGAAAGCATGAGGAATTTCATGGTTTTGTATAAAAAAGTTGCGAGGTAAAATATCATGAAAAAGTATAGGGCAAAACAAAAAAAACAAAAAAAATTAAATATAATTAACTTTTTTATTTTAAAAACAAACTATATTATTAAAATATAAGCTTAAATGATAGAGCTCAATTCGAGGAATTTCATGGTATCAGTCTCATACAATGAAGTTTTAAAAGTTAAAAAAAAGGGATGAGTGCTTGTGTCTCAAATTTGAGGGAGATAGTATCGTTCTATACTTTTTAATGAATAAAGTTCTATAAGGGAAATTTTAATATACGTCACAGGCATCATTGAGGTAAAGAAAGAATTATCAACGACACTGCTAATTTTCAATTAGTTTAATTACGTCGTCTGTGTGGAGGCACAATGGCCCAGTGGTTAGGGCAGCGGACTCGCGCTCATAGGATCGCGGCTTCGATTCCCAGACCGGGCGTTGTGAGTGTTTATTGAGCGAAAACACCTAAAGCTCCACGAGGCTCCGGCAGGGGATGGTGGCGAACCCTGCTGTACTCTTCCACCACAACTTTCTCTCACTCTTACTTCCTGTTTCTGTTGTGCCCGTAATTTAAAGGGTCAGCCTTGTCATACTGTGTCACGCTGAATATCTCCGAGAACTACGTTAAGGGTACACGTGTCTGTGGAGTGCTCATCCACTTGCACGTTAATTTCACGAGCAGGCTGTTCCGTTGATCGGATCAACTGGAACCCTCAACGTCGTAAGGGACCGAGTGCCAACAAACGTCGTCTGTATTAATCAATGCAATTATATCATGTAAGCACAATCCCGTCATATATGAGACGAGAAAGAAGTTTTAAAAGAAAAATGTTATGAGTGTTTGTTTCTCAGATTTGAGGGTGATAATATAATTCTATACTTTTCATGAATATATCAGGCTGAGTAAAATGTAAGCTACATTTTGAAACATGAAATTCATCACAATTTATTTCAACAATGAGGAAATTGTATTTATCAAAGTAAATTCCATTACAATCTAAATATTTTATTTGGTATTTTATCCTTAGCTACACTATTTCTTGTCCTGTACTTTACCAGATGTAATAACTTGTCCTGTACTTTTCCAGGTGTATAATCTTAAGAATATTATTTTTCTTGCTCGCATTTTCCATGTAATATATATATATATATATATATATATATATATATATATATATATGGGAGAATATACAAATAATAACAACAGGCGAGGACAGGTGGTGTAAATAACAAAAGGATATATTAGTATGACGCTCGGGAATACGGAAAGTCTTTGACGTTTCGAGCTACGCTCTTCAACAGAAAGAATACGGAGACAAGGAGAAAAACACGGAGAAAAAAAATTGAATAGTGTTCAGTCAACGGTCAATCATAATAATGGCCGATCATAACAATGGCTGACCGGAAGTTAGAAATTCTTTTTTCAGGAGAGCTAAGAAAGGGGGAGATAACAAACGGTGATCGGGAACGAGGGGCTGTGTGTGGGAGGTAGAATGCTGGTGATCTTGACGTATGTAGTGTGAAAATGGGGAAGGGAGGAAGGGAGAAAGTAGTTGGTCAGTTGTAGTGTGTGCATGGTGTGATGGGAGGGTATTGGTGTGGTGTGATGTGAGGGTGTTGGGAGGTGGGGAAGGCATGGGTGGAGTGTGGGGTAGGCTGAGGGTGGGGTATGTGGGTAGGGGTGGGTGGTGGGTGTAAGGAATTGGATGGGGTGGAGTGGGAAGGTAGAGTAGGAGTGTGTTGGGGTGTGGTGGGATGAGCTTATGAGGGGGTGTTGACGAGGGGGGAGAAGGGGAAGGTGGATGTAAGAGAGGGGGAAGATGGGTATGGGAGGGGAGAGGAGAGAGGGAAGGTGGGTATGGGGGGGAGAAAGAGAGGAAGAGAAAGAGAGTGAGAGAGAGGGGAAGAGAGTAAGAGAGTAGGAGAGTAAGAGTGTAGAGAGTAAGAGTGAGAGAGGGGGGAGTACGAGAGAAGAGAGTGAGAGAGAGTAAGAGAGAGGAGAGAAAGAGTAGGGGTGAAGAGAAGTTGGAGTGAAGAGAAGTAGGAAGAGAAGTGGGAAGAGAAGTAGGAGTGAAGAGAAGTAGGAAGAGAAGTGGGAAGAGAAGTAGGAAGAGAAGTAGGAGTGAAGAGACGTACAAAGAAGTAGGAGTCGGAGCAGGAGGTGGGGGAGGGGAGAGATGGGTGGTAGGAGGGAGGGTGGGGGAGAGAGACAGGAGGAGGGGGTTAGATGAAGAGTGGAGGGGAGTTGAGCCCATGTGGCGCAAAGGAGCGAAGATAGAAGATTAATCCCTGTTCACGGCGCAAACGGGAGTCCGGATGGCCCCTGTGCATGGACAATCCAAACACAGACAGGTGTTGCCGCAAGGAGTGGCCGGCAGAACGGAAGTGGCGTGACACCTGGGTGTCATTGCCGACGTTGATGTCTCGGAGGTGTTCCGCGAATCGGTCGGCCAGGCG
>NC_142955.1:9105723-9158223 GCF_046866305.1 Octopus bimaculoides
AACAACGTTTTTTTATGCTATAACATCATGGACAGTAAAAGAAGGGTAATTTGGATTGGTTTCAATCCTTTTATTGAGATCTCATCAGTGACCACATTTGCATAAATTATGCTTTCTTGACATATAGATCACGTAACAGTTCCCTGATGCGTTTACACGATTTTGCTTTGATATTTTAATGAATTAATAAATAATTGCAAAGGTTTTTAATCAGGATTATGTGTTTATCCTGATGTAAACCATGTCTTTATACAATATGTTTATGAACAGCTAAACAGAGATCACCCTGACTGGTTTCAGGCCTATACTAAGATTTTATCAGTGACCAACTTACCTTCCTTAACTATCCTCAAAATATTTTTTATATATTCACTTTTATTAAGGGCTTGAGTTAATCGGATAAAGAAAATTTACTTAAACAACATACAGTAAATCTAATTAATGAATCACTGATGCATTAACATGTTGTTATGCTACTATAATTTATAATAGACTAAATCTGTCAATTATTAACCAGGATATATTTATGTAGACAAATGTCTGCAGAGATATTGTGTAAAAGACAAACTGTCAAGTTGTTTACATCTGTCTACGGACAGAGCATTGGCAAGAAACCTCTACATTTATTCTATTGTAAATCATAACAAAACACTGCAAATGCGCCAATAATTTATTAATAGTATTAGCATATGCAACAATAAACTGTTGAATTTAATTGCATGGCTGGAAGTTTCTGTCATTAAGGTTGAAAGTTATGTTGAAATAATTGACTATTTTGAAGTCAGTGGTTGCTGTGATTTAGTGATGTTAAGAGTGACACCCCTTTCGCTGCAAACATCTTTAAATAAATAAACTGCAGCAAAAGAGATACATTATTGGTTACTGGCTTGAATTATTAGGATTAATTTACTTAACAAAGGATACTGACATGTACATATGCAAATGCAAAAACTTGAAAACTCAAACATATCCATAAAGGGCAGGCATGGCTGCATGGTTAAGAAGCTCACTTCTGTAACAGTGAGGTTTTGGGATTCAATCTCACTGCACAACACCTAAGGCAAGTGTTTTCTACTATAACCCTAGGTCAATTAATGCCTTGTGAGTGATGCCTTATGACAGATGGAAATTGCGAAAAGCTGTCATGTGTATATGTAAATATATATATATATATATATATATATATATATATATACCGGAGTAAGCACATGAAATGTGCAACAAGGTGGAAAAAAAGAGTACTCAAATACCAGAGGTAGAGTAATATGCTTTATTTAAAAGCAGCAGAAATATAACAAAAAAAACGTTACTCTGAGTTTCACGTTCCCGATGAGCGGGAACGTGAAACTCAGAGTAACGGATTTTTTGTTGTATTTCTGCTGCTTTTAAATAAAGTATATATATATATATATATAAATATATATATATACATATATACAACTTTTCACTGTGCCACTAAAAGATTAGATTTGGAGAATTGGCATCAGTTTCTTTTGCTTTTTCTATGAAACCAAGTATTTCTAGATTTTTGTGCAAATTTGTATGTATGTATGTACGTATGTGTGTGTGTGTGTGTGTGTGTGTGTGTGTGTGTGTGTGAGTGTGTGTGTGTGTGTTTGTGTTTGTCTCTACCAACACTTGACAACTAGTGTTAGTTTATTTACATTTGACGGATATTTGTCCTCATCTTGTTTGTTGTTAACACAATGTTTCGACTGATATACCCTCCAGCCTTCATCAGATGTCTTGGGGAAATTTCGAAACTGGGTTCTCATTCCTAAGGTATTTTTCAGTGTTGTTACTGTTGTTATTATTATTGTTATTATTATTAGTATTATTATTATTTATTATTATTATTATTATTATTATTATTATTATTATTATTATTATTATTTAGGTCACTGCCTGGAATCGAACTTGGAATCTTGGGGTTAGTAGAACTGTAGTGTTGGTTTGTTTATATCTCTGTAACCTGGCAGTTCAGTGTAAAGACCGATAGAGAGTAAGTACCAGGCTTAAAAACTGAGCTCTGGTGTCAATTTGATTGACTGAACCGTTTAAGTTGGTGCCCCAACAGGGCTGCAGCCCAGTGAATAGAACAAGTAAAAGACAAAAGATAAGAGATAGGTGGTTAGGAGAAAAGTAGGTAGATACAATTTTATATAAATACTAACCCAGAGGTTGTCAGACTGAGAGAAACCACAATAAAATATTCGTGAAATTTTGTTTGTTCCTCAACTCTTTAGTGATGAGAAGACAGAATAGAGTTTTCATCCATTTAATTCTTGTAACTTCATCATGGTATTTTTATATTTTATCTTACACTTGTTTCAGTCTCTAGACTGTGGCCATGCTGGGGCACTACCTTGAAGAATTTTTAGTTGAATGAATCAACCCAGTAAATTTCTTGTTTTAAGCCTGGTTCTCATTCTCTTGGGCCCTTATGCTGAACTGCTAAGTTATGGGTACATAACCACACCAGTACTGGTTGTCAAGTGGTTGTCAAGGGGGACAAACACAGACACAGAGAGAGACACACACACATTTATGCTTACATAAAATGGGCTTCTTTCAGTTTCCATCTACCAAATCCACTCACAAGGCTTTTGTTGGCCAAAGGCTATCGTAGAAGACACTTGCCCCAGGTTCCACACAGTGGGACTGAACCCAGAACAATATATATGGTTGGGAAGCAAGCTTCTTACCACACAGCCACACCTGCATGTCTTCTTTTCTTTTATTTGCTTGTATCAGTCATTTGACTGTGGCCATGCTGGAGCACCACCTTTAGTCAAGTAAATCGACCCCAGGACTTATTCTTTGTAAACCTAGTACTTATTCTATCGGTCACTCTTGCCAAACCGCTAAGTGATGGGGACGTAAACACACCAGCATGAATTGTCAAGCATGGTGGGGGGGGGGGGCAAACACAGACACACAAACATATACGTATATACATGCATATATATATATATATATATATATATATATTTATGTGTATTTCTTCTATCTTAATGAATAAAAATTCTTCTGATAGAATAAATGGGTTAATAGAAACCAATGTAGCAAAGAACACAAAATAACTATGGTTTAGTTCCTGTTTTTAAGGCAGGAACTCCTTGAAATTTTGGTTATTTGAGTATATTTAAGAATTTAAGGATTGGAGAAAACGCATGTTATAATTGCATACTTTATTCCTACATGAGAAGGTTACAATTTTAATATCAAAGATCCCTATGGATCACACAGGCTGTAATCCTTTGAAACATATGTAGGAATAAAGTATGCAATTATAACATGCGTTTTCTCCAATCCTTAAATTCTTATATATATATATATATATATATATATATATATATATACATATATATTTATATATGATGGGCTTCTTTCAGTTTCCAACTACCAAATTCACTCACAAGGCTTTGGTCGGCCCGAGGCTATAGTGGAAAACACTTGCCCAAGGTACCATGCAATGGGACCAAGCCCAGAACCATGTGGTTGGTAAGCAAGCTACTTACCACACAGCCACTCCTGCACCTGTTGGAAATTTTTTAAATCATCTTCAGTTTATTAAGCATGCCAATTGTCCACCCTTTTCAATCTGCACAGAACCACCACTTATGAAAATCACTGCACTAAATGACAATTATGGACTTCTTTTTCGTCTTTGAATACAAACTTTATTGAATCACAAGAAAACAAAGACACTGAAAAAGGAAAAAGAAAAGAAAGTGAGGATTAAGGTGGTCACAGCTGCGTACTATGGTCTTGACTGTGGCAGTTGCTGCAGAGAATGGCCAACAACACTTGCTGCAGTGGCTATTCCACCTTACTGAGCTCATTTCTCAGATGGGCCACTGTTATCCCAATTTTGTAGAGGAAAATGGTGGTGTGGGGTCCAAGAACACTTGAGGTCTCTATGGCCACTAGCACAAACTGATATTGTGAACAACTGAAAAAATGAACTTATCTTCTTATACTTCAGGATGGTCATATTTTGTGAATTAAACACATGCACTATATATTTGGTCTTCACTTATTATCATTTTTTTGTTTTGTTTTAAATAAAATATGATCCATTGTCTTCTGCTGAACCAGGATCATCCTTTGACCCTAGGGTCACAACAGGCCCTCATCTCATGGAGAGTACACAGCGTAAAATGTGTGCGGAACCTAGTAACACTATTTTCTGAAGTTTTCCCACATTAACACTGCAAGGGATGTTGAGCTGCTTATCAAGCCCCTTTTTAATTAGCCCTAACGCTCCAATCACCACTGGTGCTGTGCTGCTTTTCATTCCCCACATATTGGTCACTTCTATTTCTTGGTCTTTGTACTTAAATAACTTCTCAACTTCTTTAATGGACATATTTCTCTCTGATGGTACTGTCACATCTATCATTAAGCATTTCTTATTCTTCCCATCTTTGATGATTATGTCTGGCCTGTTTGCCTTGATTTCTTTATTGGTATTGATTGACATGCCCCAGAGTACTGTTACATCATCTTTTCTGGTCACAGTTTCAGGTTTATGCTGGTACCATCTTTCTGAAGTTGGAAGCTGATAGTGTTTGCATATCTTCCAATGGATATATTGCACTACTCTATCATGTCTATGAATATATTCGGTTTTTGAAAGCGCTGTGCATCCAGTTAAGATGTGGACTGTTTCATCTTGCTCATGATACATTCTGCATTTTGGGTCAGTGCTATTGTTCATTATTTTGTTTTGGTAAGCCCTGATTGCCAAGCTTTGATCTTGTGCTGCTCTGATAAAACCTTTGGTTTCAGCCTTCAGTCCTGAGCCCTTCATCCATACATGAGCGTCTCATTTTTCTTTGTCTGGTTTTTCTACATCTGGTTCCGTCTACATGGGTATCGTCCATGCATCGGTTTTTCTATCCATTCTCCTTTGCTTGTTTTTTCATCTCTTCCTTAACTCTTTTAGCAAACTGGGTTACTTTCTCACTCGCCTTCATCCTAGGTTCCTCCGTCATCAGTTGTTTCTTAAACTGTACAGATTCTTTGTATACAGAGTATAGCTTCTTTACTTTATCATGCTGGTGCACAAGCTTCATTAGAGGATCTTTTGACAGCTCAAGATAAGTATTTAATCCTACAGTGGTGGTTTTGTAAGATAATTCTAATTGAGTTAGTCCTCTTCCTCCCATGTTTCTCAGTAAATAAATCCTGTTCACGTCTGCTTTTGGGTGGTTCATTCGAACCATGGTTAGTAGTTTTCTGGTCTTGGAGTCTAGCTTTTTTATTTCACTTATTTGCCAGTTGATTATGTTGAAACTGTAAGCTACGACTGCTACTGCAAGAGTGTTAATGGCTTCTATTTTGTTTGCAGCGTTGAGTTCAGTTTTTGCTACTAACCGTACTCTCCTGTAGTACTCTTTTCTAATCTTCCCTTTCATTGCTCAATGTTTTATGCCGACGAAAGCGTCTATGCCAAGGTATGTATATATGCTTCTTCCTGGTCCAGTGCTCGGATTCTTGCTTCTGTATCTACGTGGCTATCCGCAGAACATGCCAGTTTGCCTCTTATGAAAGTGGCTTTCGCGCATTTCTCCAGTCCAAACTGCATTCTGATATCATCTCTGAACTTTTTAACCATAGCAAGTAGACCGTCTTGTTGTTCGTCATTTTTTGAGTACATTTTCAGATCATCCATGTAGAACAGATGACTCACTTTTTTCTTCTTGATCTCATATCCATACCTGGTTTTGTTGATCATTATTATCATTATTATTTATCATTATTATTGTTGTTGTTGTTGTAGTTATTATTATTATTATTATTATTATTATTATTATTATTTTGGTGTCATTATTAAGCTCTTTTATTACACATCCTGTGACCTCTTTAGTGATTCTCTATCCCACATGTCTCCTCTTGTTCTGCTTAAGACAAAATGGAATAAGCAGAACAAGAGGAAACACGTGGGATAGAGAGTTGCTGAAGAGGTCACAGGGTGTGTGACGAACGAGCTTAGACAAAGACACTAAAATAAAAATAACAAAACTGAAGTGAAGATCAAATGCATAGTGTGTGTGTTTAATTGGCAAAAGATGACCATCCCAAAATATAACATCAGGAATATTGCAAAACAAATACATAATTTATCTTCATTTTGCATTAACATTTAATATGAAGAGGTGAAATAGAAAATAGTGACACTGTTAGCAGTAATGTAGCACAAGTATAATCCAGTTATCAAATTTACCTACTGTATTTTCTGACACACAAGTTGAATATTTCAGATCAAAATTTATAGCCAAAAAAATGTAGGTCGACTTAGATGACTTTGGAGGACCACAAATTGTATGTGAAATGTCACAGGATTTGAAAAGATAGTGGCAATGTTTGAATGTTTACATTATATGTTTATACTGTATACTATGTTGACTTTTATGTCACAAAGTACATATATAACAGTGTGCATGTGTTTTGATAGTGTGTATGTAATATATATATACTATATTTCCAGCTTACAGATTAAATTTTTCAAACCAAAATTTAAAATCAAAAAATGTAGGGCGACTTTTGGAAGACCAAAAATTGCATGTGAAATGGTAGAGATTACTCTGTATGTGACATGTTATTATTATATACAACATTGGAATTTATGCTAAGAAATATGGTATTCTCTTAAATATTTTTTATAGTATTGTTGTACTGAATTCTGTTCTTTTTTTGTTGTCTTTTACAATTTGCTCATATTAAGCAACGCTTTGTGAAGAGCTCTTTTGCTACTGCTGAAAACAAAAGTCTATGCATAGACTTTCCACCAAAATCTATGCATCATCCTCATCATTTTAATGTTTTCTTTCCTGTGCTTGCATGTGTCAGATGGAATTTGTTGTGAGAGAGAATATTTTACAGCCAGATGCTGTTCCTGTCACCAACACTCTCTTGTTTCTGAGCAAGGTAATATTTCCTCATAGCCAGACATGTTTTCATGGAACATTGGAAATGAATGACATTGCTTGCATTGTGGTGACACTACTTTACAACTCTCAAGTAATGTCAAACCAGGGAGGCACAAACACACACTTCTACACACATACATACACACAATCTATATAGGCACAGGTGTGGCTTTGTGGTAAGAAGCTGGGTTTCTAATCACAAATTCTGGGTTCAGTCCTACTGTGTGGAACCTTAGTCAGATGTCTTCTACTATAACCTCTGGCCAATCAAAGCCATGTGAGTGGACTTTGTTGATAGAAACTGAAAGAAGCCTGTCGTCGTGTGTGTGTGTGTGTGTGTGTGTGTCATATGTTTGTCCCCTTCTACTGTGTGTTAATGTCCCCATAACTTAGTGGTTTGATGAGAATAATCAGTAGAATAAACACCAAGTTTAAGAGAAAAATAAGTACTGGGGGTGATTCATTTGAATAAAAATTCTTCATGGCAGTGCCCCAGCATGGCCATGCAGGCATGCAAACATACATACATACATACATACATACATACATACATACATACATACATACATACGTACATACATACATACATACATTCATACATTCTTTCAGTTTCTCTCCACCGAATCCATTTAAAATGCTTTAGTGAGCCCTGCTAATAAATATTTTATGAAGCATCTAAATGTCGCGTGTACTCCATGGAAGATTTATTAAAGAGAATACAACCAGAAAATGTCCATCTCGTAAAAGTATTGTTCAAAATTTGGCAAAAGACATTTTCACAATGTTGAAGAATATAAAGTTCAAGAAAATGTGTGAAGCCTCACAGCATAAATTATTTACATATAATGTTGAGAAAATCAAGAAATGAAACAAAGTATTCACAACATCTGACAAATCTCGATATCTGTATGAAATGAACTTTGACATTTGTAAATGTCTGAAAACAAGCTTCAGCAACATCTACAAAAAACAACACAAAACAAAAGAATCTTTGATACATTGTTTTAAGTTAATAAGGAGGTCAAACTTTGTTATGTTAATGCATTTGTTTTGCAAGATTCCTGATGTAAGATCGTGTGTTGAAACAGATAGTATTATACTTGGGGGTGGTCATATTTTTGCCAATTAACCCTATGCACTATATACTTGTCCTTCACTTCAGTTTTATTATTATTATTATTATTATTATTTTAGTGTCCTTTGTTTAGAAATCTTTCATCACACATTCTGTGACCTCTTCAGTAACTCTCCATTTCTGTCCTTTTTAGTCCATTCTGTCTTTCTATGGTGTGTATCTTTATCTTTGTGTCCATTTCTGTGCATGTATGCATGCATGTGTGTGTGTATATAGCAAGCAAATCCGTATACACACACGTACTGAGCACATAGAAACATGTGCGCACGTGCATGCACACTCATACACATACATAAACACAGACTCAAACACATGCATAGATAAGGATATACACCACAGAAAGACAGGATGGCCTGAACAGATCCTGAGATGATATGTTGGATGAAGAATCAGTGAAGAGGTCTCAGGATGTGTGATGTAAGATTTCTAGACAAAGGACACTAAAATAATAATAATAATAATAAAGCTGATGTGAAGAACAAGTTTAGAGTACAGAGGGTTAATTGGCAAAAAAAAAAGAAGATGACCATCCTGAAATACAAGAGTATGAGGTTAAGCGTATTTCCTTGACGCTTACCGATGATAACTAGAAGATAGTTACTCAATGTAAAGGACTATACAGCAGATTTTTGAATGACCCCCATAACCCCCACCACCACCATCACCACTTAAGGAAAGTGGAAATAGAAACAAAATTAGCAAAGTGATATTAGATGAAATAAGCTAGTATGAGTATTTTTGTGTGGTTAAGAGATTTACTTCTCAGCCACATGGTTATTGATTTTCTGAAATCAGTGGCTTAAACAGTATATGTTGATCGATAGGTAATAATCAGTTGTCAAATTGTGAAAATGTAATGGTATTTACCATTGCTACATTTAAATCACAACTGCATGGTGCCTTGAGTGAGTGTCTTCTGTTTTAACCTCAGGCTAACCAAAGCCTTGTGAGTGGATTTCTTGAGTGGAACCAACACCTGTGTGAGGGGGGTGCATATGTGTGGCTGTACGGAAGCTTGCTTCCCAACCACATGGTTCTGGGTTCAGTCTCACTGCATGACACCTTGGGAAAGTGTCTTCTACTATAGCTACAGGCTGACCAAGTCCTTGTGAGTGAATTTGGTAGACAGAAATTGAAAGAAACCATTGTATACATAAATGTGTGTTTGTGTGTGTGTGTGTGTCTTTGTGTCTGTGTTTATCCCCCACCACTGCTTGATAACCTGAGGTTGGCATGTTTACATCCCTGTAAATTAGCAGTTTGACAAAAGAGATTGATACAATAAGTACTAGGCTTTAAAAAAAGAAAATAAGTTCTAGGGTTGATACATTCGACTTAAAGTTCTTCAAGGTGGTGCCCCAGCATGGCCGCAGTCTAATGACTGAAACAAGTGAAAGAGTATGTGAGTGTATGTGTGCACGTACATTAGTGTGTATGTGTCAGTGCATTTGTTTGTATTTGCACTTCTCTGAAAATTACTCTGTTTCAGAGACGGTGAAGTTGCTATCATTTTCATATCAAATGGGTCATCTGCCGGAGTTCTAGAATATGATACCTTACCTGTTTTTCAGGTTAAGGTGAGCAACAGGAAGAACATACAGCTGCAAAACAATGCTCCAATATCACATACATCTAACCCATCTTAGCATGGAAAAATGGATGTAAAATGAGTGAATAAATAATAGATGAAATAAATAATGCCATACACTAAAGTCCCAGAGAGATGCTTTGAAAAATGAAAGAAAATCTGTTATAACTTGATTTAAATGTAGCAATGGTAAATACCATTACATTTTCACAATTTGACAACTGATTATTACCTATCGATCAACATATACTGTTTAAGCCACTGATTTCAGAAAATCAATAACCATGATGGATAAAGACATACAAATAAATATGCAAATAATTATGTTTACTAGATAAAAAAATCGAACCCTTTTTATTATTTATTATTTTCAATAGCAGAATATGAATAAAAAACAAACAAAAAAATACAGAACCCTTTGATGTATGGGTGCCAGAGATGTGTGGAAATTTCAAATTTAAGTGGATTTTATCTTTTAGTTCTGATTAGATCTGAATAAAAAGTTCCAAGGGAGGACTTTAGAGAGAGAATACAAATGACAATCACTTAACATCCAGGTATATGTATGTGTGTGTGTGTGTGTATATATATATATATATATATATATATATATATATATATAGAGAGAGAGAGAGAGAGAGAGAGAGAAAGAGATAAATAGATAGATAGATAGATAGATAGATAGATAGATAGATAGATAGATAGATATAGCTGCCCAGGCACCATGTCTTTTTGGCCAGAGACCATGCCAAAACAGACATGGAGCCTTGGCAGCTCTTCAACTGGTCAGCTCCTGTCAAACTGTCTAACCCATGCCAGCATGGAAAACAGACGTTAAATGATGATGATGATGATATATATATATATTGTATCCAAAAGATAAACACACACATGCACAGACATGCATGCATACATACATACATACATACATGCATGCATACATACATACATACATACATACATACATACATACATACATACATACATACATACTAATGTAGTGACAGAGGGCAGATGGGTCTATTAAGGATTCAATATAATCATTCTATATCTTGAATCTAAAATTTCATTGTAAGAACTGGATATTTGGTTATAACTTTCAACCTGCACAATGGACTATTCCATGAAAGCTAACTATTTACTATTATGTAGAGACTGCAAATATAATTATCCACCATACAATATATTCTGAGAAATCTACCTACCAACTTGAGCAAGTGAATTGACTCTTTCTCATGATAAAGTAGTTTTTATAAGAATAGTGAAAGTGTAAATTAATGTACTGGCATCTAATAGCTTCAAGGAAACCACTGAACATGAGCAGATACAAATTTAAAGGAAGAAACTGATTAGAGATTCTGCTGAATTATATGGTATAATCCTCCATTTTTAATTAACATGAATACAAAGTATGCAAGTCATTATTTCAGCTTGTAAGAGGATATTTCTCCCCTGAAAACAAGTTTTGAAAAAAAAAAAATCTAAATCAAAATTTGTTTAAACTCACCTATCTGGTTTCAATGAACTTTACTAATAATGTAATGGATTTAAACAAAAGGAGGATTATAGAGAATTTGTGTAATCAGAGTGTTAGAAATAAGCTACAAGATGCAATTGAATTTCTTACAAATGTATAAATAGTTAACATATTTACAACTGTTGAAAGATCCAGTATTAAGCATATGAGACAGAGCAAATTTAACCCTTCTATTACCATTCTCTTTTTTCTTTTAATGAGATGTATTACCTTCTCAATTAATTTTTTGAAAATAATAATAATTTTGTAAAACAGAATTGTCATTATCAAACTGGTTTAAAGTGGCCAAGTGGCAAAATTGTTAGCACACAGGGTAAAATGATTAGCAGCATTCCATCCGTCTTTATGTTATGAGTTCAAATTCTGCCAAGGCCAACTTTGCCATTCATCCTATCAGGATCATCAATTTACTCCCTCCCCCGAAATTACTGGCCTTGTGACAAAATTTGAAACCATTATTAAGCTGGTGTTTGGAACATAAATTAGCATGGAATTTCCATGGAAACTTATAATTTTGATCACTTTATCTCTTTAACATTTGGGCCATATCAGGCCCAAATAGTCTATCTGTTTTATGTTCAAACTGACCAAGTCCAGCCTTTCACACCTACCCTGCAATGTCATTCTTAAAACAAACAGTCACATCTTCAAAATCTCAAAGTTACAGATTACTTCAAAGCAATATGAATAAATAAGCTTTATATTTGACAGGGTAATTTGAATGCTAAAGTGATAAAACCAGACCATATCCAGCCCAAATATTCTACTAGTTTTATGTTCAAACTGACCAGATCCAGCCTCTTACACCTAACTTGCATCTTCAAAGTTTCAAAACTATGAGATAATGCAGGATTGATTTTATAAAACGTGAATAAATATGAGTGTGTGCTGAAAAGTTCCTGGCTTTGAGTAAAAGAAAATAAAGGAGGATCAGTTGATTAGGATTTTATTCAACAAATTCCCATCTCAGAGACACATTTTTGCAGTGATCCTTCAGCTTTTCTAAACCATGTAAAAGAACTTGGAAGGTTGGGCCCATAACCAGACCTTTTGCAATATCTTTAAAGTCAGGAACTTTACTTAAGTATTACATTTGGCAAAGTAATCTGAATGGTAAAGGGTTAAAAGAAGAAATTAAAACCAGGGGCAGGATAATGTCAAAAGGGTTAAGGTCTGAATACTGCAACATAACTATACATTTTATAGGCACAGATGTGACTGTGTTGTAAGAAGCTTACTTCCCAACCACATGGTTCCAGGTTCAATCCCACTGTTTGGCACTCTGGGCATGTGTCTTCTACTATAGCCTTGGGCCGACCAAAGCCTTGTGAGTGGATTTGGCAGACAAAAACTGAAAGAAGCTTGTCATATGTGCATGTGTGTGTGGGGGGAGGGGTATCTGCATGTATCTTTGTGTCTCTGTTTGTCCTACAACCACTGCTTGACAACCAGTGTTGGTGTGTTTATGTCCCCATAACTTAGCAGTACAGTAAAATAGACCAATAGAATAAGTATTAGGCTGAAATAAGTAAGTCCTAGGGTTAATTTGTTCAAATAAAGCCCTTCGAGGCAGTGTTCCAGCATGGCCACAGTCAATTGACTGAAACACGATGAAAAATACATTTTATACATTGTAAAGGAGTGTAGATATGATATCAAAATCATTTGTATGGTTCTTGAAAAACAGAAACATCTCCCATGTCATGAGATGACAACACTTGAATAGAGGAAGATATTTAATGGACAAAGTACCAACTCATATTCAATCAAACGGTTGTAATATTTGGACAGTAGAAACGTTATAAGGTTAGGACTGGTAACTTCTGTATTCCATATGCATAAATATCTACTTAAATATCTTGATATCCCAATGAGGCATCGTTAAAAGTTTAGTTTCTTGGTATTTTTACTTCTTTTATCTGTAACTGTATCTGTGTACATGTCTATTTATCTGTCTATCTATCTATCTATCTATCTATCTATCTATCTATGTGTGTGTCTTTGCCTGCCTGTATCTCTGTCTATTTTTGGTCTATTAACTTTACATGCATATACATATGTATATGTTCTTTCTTTTTTTCTTTTATTCTTTTATTTGTTTCAGTCATTTGACTGTGGCCAAGCTGGAGCACTGCCTTTAGGCGAGCAAATCGACCCCAGGACTTATTCTTTGTAAGCTTAGTACTTATTCTATCGGTCTGTCTTGCCGAACTGCTAAGTTACGGGGACGTAAACACACCAGCATCTGTTGTCAAGCGATGTTGGGGGGACAAACACAGACACACAACCATATACATACATACATATATATATATATATATATATATGACGGACTTCTTTCAGTTTCCGTCTACCACATCCACTCACAAGGCTTTGGTCAGCCCGAGGTTATAGCAGAAGACACTTGCACCAAGGTGCCATGCTGTGAGACTGAAACCAGAACCATTTGGTTGGTAAGCAAGTTACTTACCACACAGCCACTCCTGCGCCTGTGTATATCATAAATTATAAATATATATATATATATAAATATAGTGTGTTTATATACATGTACGCATATATGTGTGTGAGTGTGTGTGTGTATGTCTGCATGTGTGTGTGTATGTATGTTTATATATATACATATACAAACATATATATATTTTTATATATATATTATATATATGTATATATAATGTAACCTCGTGGGCATCGGTACCATTTTCCTCTTTCTCCGTTCTTCCATTCTCCGAACTTTCCATCTTTCCGACGAAGGGCTACGCCCGAAACTTCATACACTCTCTCTTTCCTTTCCTGAGCGTCCAATAATACTATCCATATCACGTCCTCACTTTGTTGTTTTTTTTGTTTTTTTGTTATTGTTTTTTTAAACTATATATATATATATATATATATATATATAAACACGCTAGACATATATTTATGATATACACATATACACGTATACATATAGATAGATAAGTCAAAAATAAACGTATGTGTATGTGTGTGTGTGTTTGTATGTATACATATAAAACTGCGTTATTTTTTTAATACAAGGAATAGTGCCTGACGTCTATATACATATAATTTTATACACTAAATAAATATTGACAAGATCAAATTTATTGTACTGCACACACAATATTAGATTAGATATAAACATAGATATACACCTATATGTATATATGACCTACATATATATATATATATATATATATATATATATATATATATATATATATATATATATATATATATATATATATATATATATATATATATATATAATGTTAGTCCCTTGAGTCCAAGAAAGACAATTCCACAATTTCTTGCTGAACAACTTGCGCACTTAATATATTTATAGTGATCAAATGTTTGTGCTGTACATTATTAACTCACTTCCTCTATCAAATCAACATTGTCTGTACAAGAGCATGGTGTACCACAAGTTGAAGTGATTGCAGAGAAATGTGGCAGGATGGGATTTGCTCAAACATCACAATGCACTGCTCAGTCTTGAAATCAAACCCATGATCTCATAATTCTGAGTGCAACACCCTAACCACTGGACCACACGCTCTCACTACATATGCATGCATTGCATCTAAACACGTGTGCATCTATATGCATGTATATATATTTATGAAACACACACAAAACATATATATATATATATATATATATATATATATATTTATGATACACAAATAAACATATATATATATATATTTTATAATGGGGGTGCATTTATGGGATTACCCTGGGTTTCTCATCCATAAGGAGTTGGCTTTATGGCATATCGACAAACCCCAAACCCATTGGCCTAAGAGCTCATCAAAATATGGAGGGGGAAATGCCTCGCTAAAGGTAAACAATAGGTGATTACCTTTAGTAAGGCATTTCCCCTGCCATATTTTAATGAGGTCTTAGGCCAATATGTTTGGGGCCTGACGATATGCCGTAGTGCCAACCCCCTTATGGATGAGACACCCAGGGTAACCCCATAAACTGGCCTCCCCCATTATAATATTAACTGCTCTACATCTTAGAGTGTGCTTCTTCTTCAGAATTATGTTTTTCTACAAGCAATATATATATAAAGTGATGGCTTGTTGCCAACTTAATGTGGTAGTCCCAGGAAAGGGAAGAATGTTACTGTTATTTAGCCCCAAGAGACACTATTTCTAGTTGGCTATGTGACACAAACACAAATATTCTGTGTCCTTATGTTTTCAAACATACGTATACATAATAAGTGAAAAAATGTGCAGTTGATGCACAAACGAAAAGAAAAAATATATATAATGAATGCACAAATGAATGGAAAAATACATATTGAGTGCACAAATGGATGTAAGACAAAAACAGGCCTCTAATTCTTCATCAGTTATCAACCAGATGGTATTACTCAGTTTTGTACCATACATATACATATATGTATGTACATAAATAGGCAAACAGGCAGACAGACAAGCAGACAAAGAGACAGACATATGTATGTATGCAAAGATGTGTGTGTGTGTATGTATGTATATATGCATGTATGTATGTATGCATGTATGAATGTATGTACGTGTCTAGATAGATAGATAGATAATAGACATAGATAATAGATAGATAGATAGATAAATAGATAGATAGATATACATACACTCATATAGCTTTTGATAAAAAATGTTAGCATCTATGTGAGTTAGTAATATTAGAATATTATCTGTTAGTCTGCAAGTATATTTTGAACAGTCATTCCATTGTCTAGACGAATTTCGTGAAGAAAAAATAAATAGAAACAAAGTGAGAGACATAGATTGTTGTCATGAACTACACAAAGACATGTGCTTAGGAATTATTGTGGTTATATATTGTATAGAACACAAATGAAAACACGACCTTTCAAACATTGACACAAATATAGCCATATATGCAGGTAGTTAAAAATAAGTAGATATAATTACACATACACTTAAGGGCTATTTATTAATATTCACTAATGAATTCAAATTACTGTAATAGAAATGTAAATGTTATTTGAAACTTTTGTACTTGTTATGAAGATGTGATTTTGGATAAACTGTGAAAATTTGGAGGGATTAAGGTAATGAGCTGGTAGAATAATTAGCATGTTGGACAGAATGCTTAGCGGCATTTCATCCATCTTTACATTTTGAATTTAAATGCCACCGAGGTCAATTTTACCATTCGTCCTTTTGAGGTCAAAAAAATAAGAACCAATTGAGCACTGGGATTGATTTAATCGTCTTACATCCTCCCCATATAATGTTGGCCTTGTGCCAAAATTTGAGATCAATATATCGGTGGGATTATTTAGTAATTATATTCTATACTCTATATTTTGCATTGAGTTCTTTTGCTTAATTTGCTTAATTTGTGTTAATCTCCGTTATGAAGCTCCTCCTTTATTTGATTTCTCTTTGTTGTCAGAAAAATGTCCTTGATTGATATGTAAAATAAGTCTAAAAAGAGTCAGTAGGAACTTCTTATACATATGGAGGAGATAGATGGATAAATAACATAAAGTTGTACAAACACACTCACACACATATATATACATACACACTCACACACATATACGTCTGTGTGTGTATGTATGTGTAAATGTACAGGTGTATAGACCAATCAATCTGTATGCTAAGGGACAGTGTTCTGAGCCTCATTCTTTCTTTAAAAACAAATAAATTTTACAATGGCCAGAAAAGACGCAATTCGTGACACAGCTCCACATGATATTCACTTTTGAAACCACTGAAGTGTACACACACACACACACACACAAACACACACACACACACACACACACATATATATATATATATATTCTTTTATTCTTTTACTTGTTTCACTCATTTGACTGCGGCCATGCTGGAGCAGCACCTTAAAGGCAAAGAAATCAACACCAGGATATATTTTCTGTAAACCTAGTGCTTATTCTATTGGTATCTATGCTGAACCAGCAAGTTACAGGAATGTAAACACACCAACATCGGTTGTCAAGTGATGGTAGGGGAACAGACACAGACACAAAGATATATATATACATATATGATAGGCTTCTTTCATTTTCCACTCACAAGGCTTGGTCAGCCTGGGGCTATAGTAGAAGATACTTGCCCAAGGTGCCACACATTGGGACTGAACCTGGAACCATGTGTGTGGTTGGAAAGCAAGCTTCTTACCACACCTACATATATACATACATATATATATACACATATACACACATTAAAATCTAAATAAATTCATATATATTCTCTGTGATCTTCAATTTCATTTCTTCTCTATTACCATTTGTTTAGATTAATAACTATTTGCATTTATGTACACACACACACACACTCACTCACACACTCACTCATACACTCACACACACACACACACACACATTTGAATAGTTGCATTTATAAGTATATCTGTTACTGACTAAACATTCAAAAGGAAAGAACTCACTAGTAATAATACACTTTGATGAAGATGATTTTAATAAGACTTAAGACACACATCTGACACTTAAGTTCCACAATAAGGTTACTGATTGAGATCACAGAGAAGACTAATCCATTTGACCTTATCTCCAAGTAAAATCAAAAACACTAATTACAAAATTCAGAAATGCAGAAGAAACCCCCTGTATACAATGTATGTTATTCCACTTTTGCTTCTTAGACTATGTGAGTGGTTTTTTTACATTTGTCTTAGTCATTAGATTGTGGCCATGCTGGGGCACTGCCTTAAAGAATTTATTTAGTCAAACGAATTAACCCCAGTACTTTTTTTTTAAAGCCTGTTACTCATTCTGCTGGTCTCTTTTGTCAAACCCCCTAAGCTATGAAGACATAAACCACGATGTGACTGGGAAGTAAGCTTCTTACCACACAGCCATACCTGTACCTGGAAATTATTTTGAAATCAACAAAAATCTCTCTTGGGAGAATGATTTAATTTTTCTTCCTTTCTTGCTTACATCCCCTTGAATATACCATTGTTATTTCCCTCCCTATATTGCTCCCACCAGCTGCAACAACTCCTTGTTTCCCATTAACTCTATTAGCCATGCAACCAGTCTAAAAGTGATCTAATATTTTTTCTAGCCTAAGGCAGCGAGCTGGCAAAATCGTTATCATGCCAGGCAAAATGCATAACAGCATTTCATCTGTCTTTATGTTCTGAGTTCAAACTCTGCCAAGGTTAATTTTGTTTTTCATCTTTTCAGGGTTAATGAAATAAGTACTAGTTGAGCACTTGGGTCGAGGTAATTGATTTACCCAGTCCCTGAAACTTGTTTGATTATGGCAAGAATTGAAATCAATATTTTGTATTTCATACCTGTGGTGTGATGGAGGAAAAAGACAACAAGAAGCAAAAGGGAGAATGAAACACTGGGACCATACCTTATCGACCGTGACGGAGTAAACGATCGCTCCAGATCAAAACACATCTTCTACGTAAGCCGTCTATCTTTGAACTGACCCCACGTGCTCGCTGTCCACCGTGTGTGGCCAACTTCCACCAACCCTTCCGGTCTGGCCCTTCCGGTCTGTCTTCACTTCCGTTTGCTTCATCTGCAATCTCTCTCCACCAACAACACATAGCTCATCACAGCCCATAACACCACAATACCAAAACTGTTATATTTAATATATCTAATTTGTTTATCTGCAAAAGTGCCTCTATATACACACATATATATATAGATATCTTTTGATTTTTTTCATTTATCAGCAAAAACAATGCTAGCTATAAGAGAAAATAGAGGTTTATCATTTGTACTTTAACCTTGCATTTCAATATTTTAGGGTTAGGACCACTTCTTCAGTAATTCTTCAGAGAAATGGTGTTGTGTGCTGACTTCTTTGTTTTGTTCTACAGAGCACCATTTCTCGCTATTTCTACACCAGTTCTCCAAAGATTTCCTCATGAAGAAGTCCTAAGCTTGAAATTGCATTGTTTTGAGTTTATGAAAAAAAAACAACTAATAATTAAAAACCTATATATCACACAGTGCTTCATGCAAACTACGCTATTCTAACATATATGTCTGTATACATATGTGTGTGTGTATGTATATATATATATATATATATATATATATATATATATATGTATGTATGTATGTATGTATGTATGTATGTATGTATGTATATATAGAAAGATATATATATAATTTATAGGAAAAATCCGGGTGAATAATTACAAGCTAGCTAAATGTTGCTTAAGTGTTCTAGAATTTAATTCCGGGATAGCAAGTCATATTTGGTAGAAAATAGAAAATTGAATAAGGAGATGAACTCTCGGGATGTTGTTTCCTTATTCAATTTTCATATATGTATATACACACACACACACACACACACACACACATATATATATATATATATATATATACAGGGGTTGGACAAAATAATGGAAACACTTTAAAATTTCAAACAAATTTACTTTAATATGGGGTAGGAACGCTTTTGGCAGTAATTACAGCTTGAATTCTATGAGGTATGGACTCGTACAAAGTTTGAATTGTTTCCAAAGGAAATTTTGTCCATTCTTCACCTAAAACAGTCTCCAGTTCTTGTAGAGATGATGGTGGAGGATATGAACTCCTTACTTGCACCATAATGTTCAATAATATTAAATAATATTATTATGGTGCATAATAATATATGCACCATAAATGTTCTATAATATTGAGATCTGGGGACTGTGGTGGCCAGATAAGGTGTTCAACTTCACTAGAATGTTCCTCATACCATTCAGTAAAAACTTTAGGTGTGTGAATTGGTGCATTATCATTCTGAAAGATTGCGTTTTCCTCCGGAAACAGTTCCATAACCATAGGATGAATTTGATCAGATAAAATGCTTAAATAGTCTTGACTATTAACTCTGCCATGAAAGGAAACCATTGGGCCAGCAGATTTCCAAGATATAGTCCCCCAAATCATCACAGATCCTCCTCTATATTTAACAGTTGGAAGAAGGCAGTCTGGGTCAAATGCTTCTTTCGTCTGTCCCCACATGTATACTCAGCTCGTGGTCAAAATTAAAGTAAAGGATGACTCGTCCAAGAAAATAACATCCTTCTACTGCTCTAGGATCTAATTCTGTAGGTTTTTACTGCAACGTTTGTTTTTGAAAGTAGTGGTTTTCTGATTGCAGCCCTCCCATGAAATCCAGCTTTGTGCAACTCCCGGTGAATAGTTTTTGTGGAAACTGGGTTCTCGAGATGGTCATTAAGCTCTGCAGTAATTTTGGGAGCAATATTTTTGTGGTCCTTTCTAACAATTCAAATAAGAGTCCGACGGTCCCTATCTGAAAATTTCAGTTTTCTTCTGGAATGAGGTTTTTCCCTCTTTCTCAAAGGCTGTCATTACTTTTGAGACAGTACTTCCTGATACACCAAACATTTTGGCAATTTTCATTACACTAGCACCTGCCATATGAGCACCAACAATTTGACCTCTTTGAAAGTCTAATAGATCTGTCATTTAATGAATTTTAATGACCTTTTTCTGATGATATCTGAAAAGAAACAATTTTAACAACACGTTAAGCATATCTAATAATAAATCAAAACATAAAAACAAACATGCTTTTGATAGTTTTACAGATATTTCAAAATTATGATGCTAGGTGTTTCCATTATTTTGTCCAACACCTGTATACATGTGTGTATGTGTGTGTGTGTGTGTGTGTGTGTGTGTGTGTGAATTAAAATCCAGAAAATGGAGAAGTAGCAATAACTTAATTTATTAACTGCAAAAATTCAACATGTTCTCTTACAGCTGTTTCGACTTTGCCCAAAAGAATTAAATTCCAGTAATTAAAACATTTTATTGGGCAAAATCTTGTCAGAGGAGTGTAAAAAAACATATCGTTAGGTTATTACATGTTATTCTTCCAAAATATCTCAACAGAGAGAGGGAGGAGAGAGAGAGGGGGAGAGAGATAGGCAGATAGATAGATAGATAGATAGATAGATAGATAGATAGATAGATAGATAGATAGATACACACACATGTATATATGTGTATATATATATATATATATGCGAGTAAAAATAAATACAAAAAAGGTGGGGTTTTTTGTATGATTGTGTATAGAGGAATATATTATTTTGTTTAAAAGAGTTCCAACACTGTCTGTTTTTTATGTTTTATTTATATTCCTGCAGAACTAATGTAGGGTATAGAATATGGAATATACAATATATAATATATAATATAATATACAATATACAATATAAAATAAAATAAAATAAAAATGGATGGCACCATGAAAGAAAGTATTGAATGTAGATGAAATATTGAGTGTTCAATATAAAGGATCAAATATATAAATATATAAATATAAATATATAAAGGCGACTCGAGTTTCAGGGCTATTTCCCTTCATCATGGCCTGTATGACAGACTTTAACAGATTGTAATAGACTGGCTGGTTTTCTGTCCTTTATACCAATTCCTTTGGACGGCAGCAGTAGGTGTATGGCTATTTTTAGAATTGATGTCAAATCTATTTTTAGAAATGATGATATTTTAATTTATTGTTTTGTGTGGGTTGTAGGGATAAGATTTTTAAACCCCAGTAGGTGTTTGGCTGTTCTTAGAAATGATGCCAAATCTATTTATAGAAATGATGATATCTGAGAGATTTTTTGTGTTTTGGTTACAGGGATAAGATTTTTAAACCCCAAGTAAGATGGATTTAATCATTGTTTGTTAAGAGTGGGTTTGAATTTCTTAATAAAGTCCTTTTCTTTGCATTTTCTTTCAATTTCATTCCGGTTGTAAAGTTTATGGAATGGAAATATAATAAAAGTTTGATGACCACATGTTGCTAGATGGTTACTCAGTGGTATTTGGCGGACTTCTGGGTTTTTAATCTGTTGTCGATGTACCCGTGAGCATTCCGATAGTGCATTACCTGTCTGGCCAACGTACAATTCTTCACAATTAGGGCATTTGATGCAGTAGATTAGATTTCTACTTTTGCAGTTCATGTTCGCATTGGTGAATATTTTCCCTGTTTTTGTGTTCATATATGGGCCGGTATGGATTGATTAGCATGTGCCGCATCGGCTATCATTGCATTTGGATACAGTGAATGTTTGATTTTTGTTGCTGAGGTCAAACCTTGCCTTTGTTAATAGTTTTTTCAAGTTTTTAGGTTGTCTCTTACTGAGAGTTATATTTTGATCTGTAATGATATTTCTCAATTCCTTACTTTGTGCAAGGATCGGTAAGTTCGCTTTGGCGATATTAAAGATGTTCTGGTGGCATGGATTTTGTGTCACTATAAATGGAATGATCTTTTCCTGTTTGTCTTTTCTTTGCGGTGTCCTCAGTTGTTGTATGGGTATTTTCGAAGCCCGCTGAATACCATTTTCTATGAGTCGTGATGGGTATTTTTGCTTCACCAGAAATTCTTTCAGTTCCATCAGGCGTTGATTTCTGGTCTCTATATCCTCTACAATAGTACATATTCTCCTGGCTAGGCAGTATGGTATGTTGCGTTTTGTATGGGGTGGATGGCACGATTTAAAGTTCAAGTATTGGTGTGTGTCTGTGTGTTTGTAATATATATCTGTGGTAATGGCGGTGTTCTTTTTAATTACCATTATATCTAGAAATGGTAATTTTCTACTGTTCATCTCCTTTGTAAATTGGATAGATGGGTGTAGGTTGTTCAGGAGGGTGTTAAATTCTTCCACAATGCTTTGAGGTTTGGTCCAGATTATGAAGCAATCGTCCAGGTATCTCTTCCATGCTTTTTCTATAAGCTTCCTAAATTCGGTGTTATATCTCTCCTCTATTTCCTGGTAAAGTTTTTGTTCCAAGTAACCCATCACCGAATTCGCATAAACGGGGGCAAAGCTCGTCCCCATAGCCGTGCCTTTAATTTGGATATAGTTCTTACCATTGAAGAAGAACGTATTATTTTCCAGGATAAGTCTCACTGATTCTAGTATAAATGTCACCGTGTACCTGTTGGGAATTGCTTCTCTGTGTTTGTTTACCCAGTATTCAACCGCCTTTATTCCTAAATCATGTGGGATATTTGTGTATAGGCTTACTACATCGAAGCTCAGTAGGATTGAATTTGTTTCAGTGGTTTTGGGAAGATGGGATAAAAAGTCGATGTCATCCCGAATGAAACTGGGTATGTATGTACAAAGTGGCTTCAAAAGAATGTCGATGAAATTGCTTAGATCGACATTCTTTCGGCCATGACGAAGGGAAATAGCCCTGAAACTCGAGTCGCCTTTATATATTTATATTTATATATTTGATCCTTTATATTGAACACTCAATATTTCATCTACATTCAATACTTTATTTCATGGTGCCATCCATTTTTATTTTATTTTATTTTATATTATATATTGTATATTATATTATATATTGTATATTCCATATTCTATACCCCACATTGGTTCTGCAGGAATATAAATAAAACATAAAAAAACAGATAGTGTTGGAACTCTTTTAAACAAAATAATATATTCCTCTATACACAATCATACAAACCCCCCCCTTTTTTGTATTTATTTTTACTCGCATATATATATATATAAATATATATATATATACATATCTATATAAATATATAATATATATATATATATATATATATATACATGTATACATATATATGTACATACATACATATATATATACATATATACATATATATATATATATATATATATATATATATATATACACACACATACATATATATATATATATATATATATATATATATATATATATATATACACATATATACATATATATATTTATATATATATATACATTTATATATATATATATACATACATACACACACTCACATAAACATACATATGAAAATATGGCTATTTATGAAGTTGCTGTCATGACAATGTAGCTATTATATAATAGGCTGCATGTTTCCTGTGAGTGACACAATCAACCCCAAGGAGCATATTTGCCCAATCTTTTATGAGCTTTTAGCTATAACTCCATTTGCATTTCACCAACATCACAAAAGATGTGTCCACAAATTTCTCTCTGCTTCAGAAATGTGACAATGAATCTTTGTGTGAACCCCTGACCTTACCACCTGCTGTCAAACTGCCCAACTCATACCAGCAGGGAATCTTATATTAAATGATGATGATGATGATGATGATGTTGAACTTGACAAACACAATGATGACAGTGTTGATGTCAATGACTATCATGGCAATGAGATGAAGGAGGTGGGTGCAGAAGATGGGGGTGGAGGAAGGAGGAGAGGGGGACACCAAAGACACTGGTGGTGACAGACCTGATAACAGTTTGATGATGATGACAACAGCCATGATGATGACGACAATGATGATGTTGATAAACCATTTGGTTGACAAAATGATGACTATGATGACAATGATGATGATGATGATGATGATGATGATGATGATGACAATGATATTCATTAGACTCAAAATGATGATGGTATTAATGATGATGATGATGATGATGATGATGATGATGATGATACTGATGAAGTATTAAAACCTCCATACTTGCTAACCTTCATTCTGTACCTTATACTTGTGTCAGTAACTGACATTACACACATTAAAGGCAAAGCATCTATACAAGTCAGTTAATCTACGCTGGATTACATGTTGACAGAAAGTAATCTGGGATAAAATTAGAATTCTCTTCTAATGGGAGGATTAGCTGTTATTGTTCTGTAAAATACACACACCTGTATGCATGTGTGCATGTGTGTGTGTATGTATGTATGCGTGTATATATATATATATATATATATATATATATATATATATATATATATACATATACACACACACATATATATATATATATATACATATATATACATACGCACATAAACATATATATATGTATATATGTGTGTGTGTGTGTGTGTGTGTATATAGTCTTTTATTCTTTTATTTATTTTGGTCATTCAGTCGCTTGATTGCAGTCATACTGGAGCACTGCCTTTAGTCGAACAAATCAACCACAAGACTTCTTTTTGTAAGCATAATACTTATTTTATCAGTTCCTTTTTGCCAAACTACTAAGTGACGGGGGCATAAACACAACAACAACAGTTGTCAAACAATGGTCGGGGGACAAACACTGACATACAAATATATACAACAGGCTTCTTTCAGTTTTCTCTTACCAAATCCACTCACAAGGCTTTGGTCAGCCTCAGTCTATAGCAGAAGACACATGCTCAAGTTGCCATGCAGTGGGACTGAGCCCAGAACCATGTGTTGGGAAGCAAGCTACTTACCTCACAGCCATGCCTGTGCATATATATATATATATATATATATATACTCTTACTCTTTTACTTGTTTCAGTTATTTGACTGTGGCCATGCTGGAGCACTGCCTTTAGTCGAGCTAATCGACCCCAGGACTTACTCTTTGTAAGCCTAGTACTTATTCTATCAGTTTCTTTTGCCAAACTGCTAAGTTACAGGGATGTAAACATACCAGCATCAGTTGTCAAGCGATGTTGGGGGAACAAACACAGACACACAAACATATACACACACATACATGTATATATATATATATATATATATATATATACGATGGGCTTCTTTCAGTTTCCATCTACCAAATCCACTCACAAGGCTTGGTCGGCCCGAGGCTATAGAAGAAAACACTATGACCCAAGGTGCCATGCAGTGTGACTGAACCTCGTTCAGAGATTTAACATTGCTTGTTTTCAGTTTTTCAATATCAGTGAATAATTTCACTGGAAAAACTTATATATATTTGCCAAGGGATGCCTTTTGCATCGAAGGTCGGCGATTGTCGTACGCTGAAGAAGGGAAATAACCCTGAAACTCGAGTACGTACTATCGTAGACCAAGATGGGAAGGATAACTTCCCGTGGTAAATACAGACAGGACACAGAAGTGTGTCGATAGCCAGCTGGAGGAGATGTCCTCCTGGGGCTAAAAGCAACAGTAACATCCACCCCTCGGTGTCAGCTACATTTAAGTGGCAAATATACTTCACTTTATCGTGCAGTTACTGTTAATACCTCGTTCAGAGATTTAACATTGCTTGTTTTCAGTTTTTCAATATCAGTGAATAATTTCACTGGAAAAATTTATATATATTTGCCGAGGGATGCCTTTTGCATCGAAGGTTGGCGATTGTCGTACGCTGAAGAAGGGAAATAACCCTGAAACTCGACTACGTACGTATCGTAGACCAAGATGGGAAGGATAACTTCCCTTGGCAAATACAGACAGGACACAGAAGTGTGTCGATAGCCAGCTGGAGGAGATGTCCTCCTGGGGCTAAAAGCAACAGTAACATCCACCCCTCGGGGTCAGCCACATTTAAGTGGCAAATATATTTATATATATATATATATATATATATATATATATATATATATATATATATATATATATATATATATATATGGAGGCTTGTACATTCACAGAACTTTATTTTACAGTTATAAAATAAATTTTGTGGATGAACAAATATCCAAATTCTTTACTATTAATATTAATATACATTGCAGACAATTTTGATTGTTGAGCAAAACATGGAATTACCCATCGGTAGAATTCACAGAGTGACTTACAACTAAATGTATTGATCATTGTGGTTAGCTGTTAACTGCAACTTAATTGAGAGCTAATATGATATCTATTCAGATAAGATATCTCTTAAAACTCACTTTTACATATATATTTTATATCTAATATATAAAATAGAGATATGTGTGTATTCACTTTTCATGTGAAAACGGCTTCATTAATTACTTCCACACTTCTGATGCATGAATAATTTAACCTCGGACATATAATAGGGTCTTCATTTGATTTTTTTTTTATTAAAAATTATTAAAAATAAAGAATATTGCTTTTTATATTACATTCACGTCTTTCAAAGATTTTCAAATATTTACTTCCAGTTTTCTACCGTCAGTGATGCAACATATGTCTTTATGTATATCTCTCTATCCCATCTCTCTGTACATATCTTTCTATCTATATCTCTTGTTTTCATATATCATTGCTTAACTTCCATGTTATTGTTTTCACTGTAAGTCTAAGTTTTGAATTGTTATTTACAAACAAACAATGACAAATTACTAACAGAAAGAAGTTCACAATTACTGATGTAAGTAATTTCATAATTTGTTGATACAAGTATCTTCATAAATTTCACTTCAATCCGTACGGTTTCGTGTTTCTCTGTTGTCAACGGTTTCTTTCTGGTTCCTTCAATACTGGCTCTATAGTTCACTGAGTGACAAATTTCAGTTCAACCTGTACAATACTTCTTTTTCATTAAAATTTCTTATTGACTTTCTGCCCGTAGTATAAAGAAACATAATTTTTGTTACCAAATTATTTTCATTGTTTACTATTTTCTGCACTCGTGTATTTCTGTATACATATATAACCATGCATAGAAGGAAAGTGTCAAATTTGTCGGCATAACTACAGATTTCTGTCCCCCAACCAAATTTTGATGATCAGAACTGTCAGAAAAATGGATATTTTTTTCATAAAATTTTCTACAAATATGTATTATATCATGTTCATTTCGAATATATTATATTTTGGGGGTAAGTGTTTTAGGAATGGGTGGGGAATTTCTGAAAATTCACCAGAGTCTATTTTGATTCATCTTAACTTTCATGAAAATGGATACTTTTTAATGAAATTCTCTACTAACATACCTTGGAATGTTATTAGATTAGATTCACTTCTTTAAAAATGTTTCTAGATGTCAACTTCCAGTATTGACATAAAAACAGCGAAGTCTGTCCCTGTCTAATTTTAATGTTTTCATTTCAAGTTTTAATTCACTATTTGTAAACAACTAGAATAAATTACTGAAAGAAATATTTACTAAGTTCACAAATTTAAATATTTGGTACAAGGTAGTTTTCAGCGTGCTTTTATTTGTACGATTTTTTCATTCCATGTGCATCTCATTTACTGTTTGCAATATTCTCTCTCTCTCTCTCTCTCTCTCTCTCTCTCTCTCTCTCTCTCTCTCTCTCTCTCTCACTCTCTCTCTCTCACTCTCTCGTTCTTTCTGAAACGCACACACACACACTCCAGGTTTGATTTCTTTATTACACAAATATTACGTTAAAATTTTGCAATTCAAGATGTGGCCTCCAACAAATATGAGCATTATTTTGCTGGAACTCACACACTTTGTTAATTTACATAAAATTTTCCTAAATTGTGTGTGGGGGGGGGGGTGAGTGAAGGGGTGTTGTCATGTACTCATACATACATAAATACATATGCATACATCTTTTCTGTATGTATGTATGTGTGAATGAGAGAAAGAGTGATGTCGAAGTGGCACTCCCTCTCTCACACACACACACATGCACACATACATTCAAGAAAGATGTATGCATATGTATCAGTGTGTGTGTGTGTGTGTGTGTGTGTCCATGCAGCGTTCCACAGTCATCAGAAAAAAGCAGAACACTTTCATTTCTTGATGCTCCTGGTGACAAAGGTAAAACATTAGTAACATTGCTTTTCTCCAAAGTAAGGCAACAAAAAGAAAAAAATTGCAGTTGCTGTACCATTGTCTGGCTTTGCTGCCACCATTCTCCCAGAAGGACAAACAGCTCATTCTGCTTTTAAATTACCACTAAACCTGGTCACAAGTGACAGTCTAATTTGTAACATAAGCAAAGATTCAGGCTCTGCAGAAGTGTTGTGCCAATGCCACCGAATCATTTGGGATGAATGCACCATGACACAGAGAGGTGCAATGGAAGGTCTTGGTAAGACCTTACAGGACATCAGAGGCAACAATAAATCTATAGGAGGAGTTACATTAGTTTTATCAGGAGACTTCAGACAGACATTACCAGTCATTCCAAGATGAACAAGATCTGATGAAATAAAAGTATGCATTAAGTCTTCACACCTATGGAATAAAATACTGAAATTCTTCTTCAATATTAATGTGTGAGCTTTATTACATGGGGACCAATGTGCAAAACAGTTTTCAACCTGGCTCCTCCAATTATGAAATGGGAAAGTACGATTTGATGGGAATGGTGATATCAGTTTGGCTCATATTGCTATCATGGTGAATTGTTCAGCTGAATTGAAGAACAGGGTGTTACCAGATTTAAGTAATAATTATAATCCACATAAATGGTTGTGTGAAAGGGCAATTCTTGCTCAAAAAATGAGACAGCAGCAAGAATTTATCATGAATTAATGAATAAGATTCCAACAGTCATTGAGAAGTACAAATCAGTTGATTCAGTCCTTGATGAAAATCAAGCTGTCCATTACCCAACAGAGTCCCTTAATTCTCTTGAGCCACCTGGAATTCCTCCGCATAAACTTTTTCTGAAGGTAGGAGTCCCAATAATGCTTCTAAGAAATTTTGATCTTCCTAAATTATGCAATGGGACAATATTGGTTATAAAGACATTATCACCTGATGTGACAGAAGCTACCATCATCACTGGATGTGCCTCTGGGGAAGAGGTTTTCATTCTAAGAATTCCAATTAAACCAACAGACATGCCATTTGAGGTACAATTCCTTGTGTAACTTTGTTTTGCAATGTCTATTAATAAAGCTCAAGGTCAGACATTGGAATCTACTGGCTTGCTTTTCTCATGGTCAACTTTATATTGGTTGCTCCAGGGTAGGTAGTTGGCAAGACTTATTTGTCTATGCTCCAAACCAGAAAACAAAGAATGCTGTTTACCCATTCTTTCCTTCAACATAATGTGGTAGAATTTATCTCCTTTCATAAAAGTGGTAAATTTTGTATTTTTGTTTAATATTATTATTATTATTATTATTATTTTGTATTATGGATTCAGAATTGAATCCCCCGCCGTATATATATATATATATATATAAAATATATATATATATATATATGTATATGTATGTGTGTGTATATGTTTGTGTGTCTGTGTTTGTCCCCCTCCCCCCGCCATCACTTGACAACCGATGCTAGTGTGTTTCTATCCCCGTAACTTAGCGATTCAGCAAAAAGAGACCAATAGAATAAGTACTAGGCTTATAAACAATAAGTCCTGGGGTTGATTTGCTTGACTAAAAGGCGGTGCTCCAACATGGCCGCAGTCAAATGACTGAAACAAGTAAAAGAATAAAAGAATATCGAAATCGAGTTAAATTTGACGTCTGGCACCCATGTAAACGTCGTCTCCCTCATTGGACACGAGACTCAGCTTGCGAAGACTTATTGGAGCAAGTGAAAGCGAAATTGTGATGGCACCTGTGCCCAGCATCGCCTTTCTGGTACTTGTGCCCGCAGTATGTGTAAGGACTTTTGAGCGAGATTGTTGCCGGTGCCCCTGGACTGGCTCTTGTGTGGGTGGCACATAAAATATACCATTTTGAGCGTGGCCGTTGCCAGTACCGCCTGACTGGCCTTCGTGCCAGTGGCACGTAAAAGCACCTACTACACTCTCTGAGAGGTTGGCATCCAGCTGTAGAAACTCTTCCAAATCAGATTGGAGCCTGGCGTAGCCATCTGGTTTCACCAGTCCTCAGTCAAATCGTCCAACCTATGCTAGCATGGAAAACGGATGTTAAACGATGATGACGACGATATATATGTGTGTCGCGAAGTATATTTGCCTCCTAAATGTGGTTGATGCTACTGTAACATGTAGCCCCAGGAAGGAAAACATCTCTTCTAGCTGGCTATTGATACACTATCTGTGCCCAATCAATATTTGCAAAGGGAAGTCATCAATCACATCCCCTATATATATATATTAGGGATAAAAATCCAAAATTACAGGTAAAAACTCATTTAAAATCAATTTATAAAAATTAAAATTAAATTAAATTTCACAGAATAAAATATATATAAATATATAGTTTTAGGGAAAAGAACCAAGGTTCATGAACTCAACGATGAAAATCCACTGTCACAATTGATTTTTAAGGATAATTTTAATCGATACCTTATTTAACACTAAATTATTTAGAAGTAAGAATATCATTTTAGCCTAAAATAAGACTTCGATTTGATTAGGGTTGAAATATTTTCGATTAATACTGTTTAATATTTCTTTCTATTTTATGCGATTAATAACTTGTCTTTTGATTTTAATTTCTTTGATTATACAATATTGTTAATTGTTTTTTTATTATGACTTAAGTTATATAAAGTTTAATCTTTAATTCATAATAATGTTTTCATTCATATTTTTATTTTTATTCCTATTCTTTATGGAATATTTTCACTAGACTTCTTTGAAATAAACGTTTTCAGTATAAAATATTCTAGATTAAACTATTGCATCGTTTAATATATGCTAATTCTATCTTTTTTATTTTAACCTTAGACTTCTTTCAAATTGTATTTTAAACGAAAAAATTTGTTAAGTTGGTTTTTGAATATAATATACCTGTTAGCGTATATTATAATGGACGTAGGTTTGATTATGGAATGTTTATTATTTTGATATTTTTAATATTTTTCTATCTTTATACAATAAGTATTTTATATACATTCATTTGTTATTTATTGTTGGTTTATATATACATTCTTTTATTATTATTATTGGTGTATTTTGACCTGAAGATTAGCTATATTTTTGAATAGAATTGATTTTCGATAGTTTTAATCAATTTAAATTTTCTTTCTATTTGAAAATTGGTTATGAAACACGTGTAGTCGTTTATTATCTTTATCTTATGATATTTACTTTGTATTATATTATACTTATTTATTGTGCTTTTACTTATTAATTTTTCTAAATGTGACAGAAGATTTTCATTGATGAGTTCATGTACCTTGCTTTCTTTTCCCTTAAACTATATATATATATATATATATATATATATATATATATATGTTCCTTTTGGATTTGATTTGCAAGATTCTTTATGCGAGTTCGTGTGTTGAAATATATTCTGTTGTATCTGGGGAGAGTCATTTTCTTTTTGTGCTTTATAATTATAAGGCACAAAAAGAAAATGACTCTCCCCAGACACAACAGTATATATATATACATATATATATATATATATATATATAGATATATATATATAGGCACAAGCATGGCTATGTGTGAAGAAACTTGCCTCCTAACCACATGGTTGCAGGTTCAGTTCCATTGTGTCGCATCTTGGGTAAGTGTTTTCTGCTATAACCTCAGATCAACCAAAGCCTTGTGGGTGGATATGACAGACAGAAACTGAAAGAATCCCAGCGCATATATATGTGTGTGTATGTCCTACCACCACTGCTTAACAACCAGTGATGGTGTGCTTACATCCCTGTAATTTAGCAGGATCAATAGAATAAATACCAGGCTTTAAAAGAAATAAATCCTGGTGTCGATTTTGTTCGACTAAAACACTTTAAGGTGGTGCTCCAGTATGGCCACAGTCTAATGACATGAACAAGTAAAAGATAAAAGATATTATTAGCTGGATAAACATTTATGATACTTCTACAAGCAGTTTCAGTATTATTTCTGCCTTGCAGCAATAATTGTATAATCCAGCCATTTGTGTCTCATTCGAAGGTGTGATTATCCAGCTCATAATTATAATTCCATTTTGTGCATTCGTAGCAGTTATATCTTTCTGATTCATTTTACTCTCCTTCCTATAGGATGTATGTGTGTGTATTTGTATGTTTTGTGAGTGTATGTGCATGTGTGTGTGTTTGTGTCTATGTGTCTGCATGTGAGTGTGTGTATGGATATAATATTCTCACATTTATATATATATATATATATATATATATATATATATATATATATATATATGTGGAGAGAGAGAGATGTGTGTGTGTGTATGTGTGTGCATATGTATATAAAGTATATGCATATGTATTATACATATATGTATATCAATACATTGATATATATATACATATATATTCTTTATATATATATATATATATATATATATATATAAAGAATATATATGTATATATATATATTTTCCTTTATTTTTTTTACTTGTTTCAGCCATTTGACTGTGGCCATGCTGGAGCACCACCTATAGTTGAAAAAATCCACCCCAAGACTTATTCTGTTTAAACCTAGTACTAATTCAATCAATCTCTGTTGCTGAACTGCTAAGTTACGGGAATGTAAACACACCATCACTTTGTTGTCAGTCGATGGTGGGTGGACAAACACAGACACACACTCACATACACAATTACACACACATACACACACACACACACACACACACACACACACACATATGACAGGCTTCTTTCAGTATCCATCTACCAAATCCACTCACAAGCCTTTGCTCGGCCCAAGGCTATAGTAGAAGTCACTTGTCCAAGGTGCCATGCAGTGGGACTGAACCTGGAACCATGTGCTTGGGAAGCAAGCTTCTTACTACACAACCACTCCTACGACTATATGTGTGTGTGTGTGTGTGTGTGTGTGTGTGTACACTATGCTTCATTTTATTATGCAGGTCAATCATTCCTCAATAAAATCAAAATCCCTTAACCAATTTTCTTGAAATTTTTATGGGATATGTAGCATTATGTATCCCATGTCTCAAATACTTTTTGTCTACATTGGTGTACATTTAAAGCAGAAATGGGGAAAAAAACACTTTTATTGGGTGTTTCTTTTTATTATGCAAGTTAACAAATGTAGAACAATGCATAACAAACCAGACCATTAATATATACATATATCTTCCATCATATAATTATATTTACAAACAAATATGTATATAATTTACATCTTTATATAGCCTCCTTTACCATCTATAACTTTAAATATTATCTCATCAATTGATTTTGTCAATTTCTCAATGATTTCACTTTTAATATAACTTGCAGCAGTTTTTACTGCTTCTCATAGTAAATCCTTGTTTGGGTATTGTTTATAATTAGAATATACATCTTTTTTAATAACTGACTACAAATACTCTCTTGGGTTTAGATCTGGAGATTGATAGGGGCCATTCCATTACCTTATGTTCTTTGATGCTAGGTGTTTCCATTATTTTGTCCAACCCCTGTATGTGTGTGTGTGTGTGTGTGTGTGTGTGTGTGTGTGTGTGTGTGTGTGTGTGTGTGTGTGTGTGTGTATATATATATATATATATATATATATATATATATATATATATATATATATATATATATATGCTCCGATGTGGCTGTGTGGTAAGAAGCTTCCTTCTCAACCACATACATGGTTTCAGGTTCAGTCTCATTCTGTTACATCTTGGGCAAGTGTCTTCTACTGTCATCTTGGGCTAACCAAAGCCTTGTGAGTGGATTTGGTCAACAGAAATGGAAAGAAGACTGTTGTGTATATATATATATATATATATATATATATATATATATAGAAAAAAATTAAGGTACTCAGAAATCTGGATGTTTGTACATTTACAGATTTTTATTAATGTCTCACATCTTAAATAAGGCGCTTTTCACCTAATCGTGTAGGATTTTCAAATTGTTTTGAGAAGACTTTGCGGAGGGTATCTTTATATAGTTTTATTGAATGTGTAGGGGTGGATCGAGAGATATATAGGATAGTAAGAGAGGGTGAGGAAAAGTGAGAGAGAGAGTGTGTGTGTGTGAGTGTGTGTTTTTTGTGTTGGTGTGTGTGTCTGTGTGTGTGCGTGTGTGTGTGTGCGTGTGTGTGTCGATAGATAAACGTTTCAAAACAGACTTTATCACTAAAGCCACCCAATTAATACTTGAAGAGAACACATTCTCATTTAACAAGAAACCATACCGACAGATAAAGGGCACGGCGATGGGTACGAAATTCTCACCTTCATATGCCAACCTAGTGATGGGTTTCCTTGAGAACAAGCTATACGATGAAATAGGGAACACCTTCGAACACAACTTTCAGAGAAGACGTCAAGAAAAAGTGGAAACGCTACCTCGATGACTGTTTCATCTTTTGGAACAGATCAGAAGAAGATCTACGAACATTCCACAACATCCTCAACACACTGCACCCATCTATTCACTTCACAATAGATACCAACTACAACGAACTCCCCTTCCTAGACATCAACATCAAGATACACAGCTCCATCGTTACAACAGACATCCACTACAAAAAAACCGACACACACCAATATTTAAATTTCTACTCCTGCCACCCATCCCACATAAAGAGAAACATTCCATATAATATGGCAAGACGCATATGCAGCATAGTGACCGACTTACAGACATGCCAAATAAGACTAGAGGAACTTACAAACTTCCTACTAGAACAAAAATACCCACTCACCTTAATAAAAAAACGGAATCGAAAGAGCAACAAAACTGGACATCACACAACTCAGAACACCAAAAAAGAAAAACAAAGAAAACATCATCCCTTTAATTAACACACACAACCCTACAATCACCAACATGTTTCACATTATACACTCAAACCTACCAATAATCCAACAAAGCCCCAAAATGGAAAACCTACTAAACAAACATTGCATAAAAAACAGTAAACGTCAAGAAAAAAACTTAAAGAAACACCTGACAAGAGCGAAATTCTCAGCAGAGAATAAAACCGAATTCTACGTAAAAGAGTGTGGAGATGGTAGATGTGGAACCTGCAGCAACCCCATCTACAAATATATAGAGGGGAACAAACAGATAAAATTTAAGAGTGGTCACACATTCAAAGTAAATGCAGACATGAACTGCAAGACGCAGAATATAATATACTGCATAACCTGCCCCACATGCAAGGAGAATTATATAGGTGAAACTGGAAATTCCTTATGTCAACGAGCCAGAATTCACCGATAACATGTCCGACAGGAGGAACTACGGAAAATTCCACTGAGTGTACACCTAGGAACATGTGAGGAAGGAAAATTTAAGATCTTTCCCTTCTATAAATGCTCAAGAAACGATACCTCCTTCAGGAAAAATATGGAGAAATACTTTATAGCAAAATTCTCACCAAAACTAAATGGCTGAAACATGAAGATCACAACCCATCTAGGATCTTCAACTTTGGAACAACAGACCCTAAAAAAACGGCAAGAAACCCAGATAGTGGGACATTTTTGTACCAACTAGAATTGAACCCAGTTGGTTCTCATATTTCTCTCCTAACTTTTTTTTAACTAACCAGCTGTATAGATATAATCACAATTCCTTCCTTCCCTTTTACACTCCTTTCAGACACACACATGCACTCTCTCTACCACTGGACAATGATACCAAAGAATACCATCTGGATTTCCTCTTTTTTTTTTTTTTAAGACCAAGAATGAACTTGTCACAGCAGGAACTGACCAACTGTAAACTGTAAACAGAATCTTTCTCTTCCCTCCTCTTCCCACTGACACACCTTTCAAATACACAGGCACACACACACGCATGCACACAGACACACACACACACACACACACACACACACACAAAAACTCACCCACACTCTCCTACTAGACAATGACACCAAAGATTCTTTTCGAAAAACAACTTCTTCAAAACAATCACACCTGCTTTTGCCATTTCTTTAAAAGGCTAAAAATAAACTTATCATTGAAATGAACTAACTAGCTATGAACCCAATTTCCTTCTTTTCTCTTTCCCATCAACACACACACACACGCACACAGACACACATACCAACACAAAAAAACACACACTCACACACACACACACTCTCTCTCTCTCTCACTTTTCCTCACCCTCTCTTACTATCCTATATATCTCTCTCTCCACCCCTACGCACTCAATAAAACTATATAAAGAGACCCTCAGCAAGGCTTTCTCAAAACAATTTGAAAATCCTACACGATTAGGTGAAAAGCGCTTTATTTAATATGTGACATTAATAAAAATCTGTAAACGTACAAACATCCAGATTTCTGAGTACCTTAATTTTTTTCTATATAATTTCTGTACATCACCTCCAAACCTTCCAATACATATATATATATATATATATATATATATATATATATATATATATATATATATATATGTATATATATCTATATATATGGATTTCTTTATGTTTGTGCATGTGTGTCTGTGTTTGTCCTCCGCCATCACTTAACAATCAATGGTGATGTGTTTATGCCCCCATAAGCTAGCAGTTCGGCAAAAGAGAGCAATAGAATAAGTACTAGGCTCACAAAGTATAAGTCCTGGGGTCAATTCTTTTGACTAAAACCCTTTAAGGCAGTGCTCCAGCATGGCCACAATCAAATGACTGAAACAAGTAAAAGAATAAAAGAATATATATGTATCTACATATATCTATCTATCTTTCTATCTATCTATCTATATATATATATATATATATATATATATACATATATACACACACACACACACACACACATATGAACTTATATACATATACATGTGCATACATATATACTATATATATGCTATATATGCTATATATATATATATGTGCACAAGTACATACCTACATTTATCTTTCTGTGAGTATTTGTCTATAAATATACCTTCTGATCTATGAATCTTCTGTCATGTTTCCTGTATCTGTAAGGTATCTATTTCTAAAAACCTATCAACAACAATGACTGTTGTCTTGTGTTATACTCTGGTATTTGTCTGGTGGTGAAGTGGGTTTTAATGGCACCAGTTGTTGTTGTCGTTGTTATTTAGCCCCAAGTCTAACCTGATTATGCAGACCTTTCTATGATCAAATGTGTTCTTATAAGTGACAGTCTTGTCTGTTTTGTTGCGTACTCTCTTTATTGTAACCATGCAAGTAAGTGGACAACATTGAAAATAGCATTATAACAAATGTGTTAAATTCAGGAACTACACAAGAGACTTTTATATGCACAAACATGTGTATATATAGAAATATTTATAAATATATACACACATGCTACATACTTATATATAGTATACATAAGTGCAAATGTGGCTGTGTGGTTAGAAGCTTGCTTCTAGTCACATGGATCTGGGGTCAGTTCCCCTGCATGGCACTTTGAGCAATTGTCTTCTACTGAAGCCTCAGGTTGACCAAAGCCTTGTGAGTGAATCTGGTAGACGGAAACTGAAAGAAGCCCACTGTATACGTATGTGTGTGTCTTTGTGTCTGTGTTAGTCTCCCACCAAGAATCAATGTCTGTGAGTTTAAGTCCCCATAACTTAGCAGTTTGATACAATAAGTACCAATCTTAAAAAAGTGAGTAAGTTTTGAGGTTGATTCATCATCATTATCATCATCATCGTTTAACGTCCGCTTTTCATGCTAGCATGGGTTGGACGATTTGACTGAGGACTGGTGAAACCAGAAGGCTGCACCAGGCTCCAATCTAATTTGGCAGAGTTTCTACAGCTGGATGCCCTTCCTAACGCCAACCACTCAGAGAGTGTAGTGGGTGCTTTTACGTGCCACCGGCACGAAGGCCAGTCAGGCGGTACTGGCAACGGCCACACTCAAAATGGTGCATTTTACGTGCCACCTGCACAGGAGACAGTCCAGTAGCACTGGCAACGATCTCGCTCGAATGACTTTTCACGTGCCACTGGCACAAGTGCCAGGAAGGCAACGCTGGTAATGATCACGCTCAAACGGTGCTCTTAGTGCTCCACTGGTACAGGTGCCATCATGATTTCACTTTCATTGATTGATTTGACTACAACTTCTTCAAGGTGGTGCTCCAGCATGGCAGCAGTCCAATGACTGAAACAAGTAAAAGATAGAAGATAAAAGATATATATATATATATATATATATATATATATATATATATATATATATATATATATTTATATATATATATATATATATATATATATATATATGATGATCTTTTCTCCCGCCATGCCTCTGTCTACCCCTCCATCCTCTCTCTCCCCCTTCGTAGTTTTTCCTTTAAGGTCTTCAGGTTCTGGCTATATATAAATGAGAAACCCATTCTAAATTATCTCGCTGACGTACTACGACGAAATACCCAAGATGCAGATAAGATAGAGATTTTTATTTATTTACGGCCTCAAACATCTCAATACCTTGCGCTTTAGTTTTGTCCCTTATTATTTATCTGGTTTCTCTCCATGAAATTCAATTGAATTCAGTTGTTGTCTTAAATTCATGCTTATTCATTTTCTAAGCTTCCTAAATTCATGCTACGTTATATTCTAATCACCCAGAATTCATTGCTCTTTTAAAAAATTACGATTTATGCATTGTTGTCTCTCAAATATTTAAAATCTACAATTAAGAGCCCTCTCTACTCGCTGGCGGTACCTACCCACCACCACTACCCATTTTCCTTTATTCAAAAATTCTTATCGCTCCTTAAAATTATGGCTTTTAAGTGTTGATTTCTCAGCCCAAGAATTACAGCGTGATGTGCTGCTTGACTGGTCCCCCCCCTCTCTCTCTCTCTCTCTCTCTCTCTTTATATATATATATGATGATGATGATGATGATCTTTTCTCCCGCCATGCCTCTGTCTACCCCTCCATCCTCTCTCTCCCCCTTCGTAGTTTTTCCTTTAAGGTCTTCAGGTTCTGGCTATATATAAATGAGAAACCCATTCTAAATTATCTCGCTGACGTACTACGACGAAATACCCAAGATGCAGATAAGATAGAGATTTTTATTTATTTACGGCCTCAAACATCTCAATACCTTGCGCTTTAGTTTTGTCCCTTATTATTTATCTGGTTTCTCTCCATGAAATTCAATTGAATTCAGTTGTTGTCTTAAATTCATGCTTATTCATTTTCTAAGCTTCCTAAATTCATGCTACGTTATATTCTAATCACCCAGAATTCATTGCTCTTTTAAAAAATTACGATTTATGCATTGTTGTCTCTCAAATATTTAAAATCTACAATTAAGAGCCCTCTCTACTCGCTGGCGGTACCTACCCACCACCAATACCCATTTTCCTTTATTCAAAAATTCTTATCGCTCCTTAAAATTATGGCTTTTAAGTGTTGATTTCTCAGCCCAAGAATTACAGCGTGATGTGCTGCTTGACTGGTCCCCCCTCTCTCTCTCTCTCTCTCTCTCTCTCTCTTTATATATATATATGATGATGATGATGATGATCTTTTCTCCCGCCATGCCTCTGTCTACCCCTCCATCCTCTCTCTCCCCCTTCGTAGTTTTTCCTTTAAGGTCTTCAGGTTCTGGCTATATATAAATGAGAAACCCATTCTAAATTATCTCGCTGACGTACTACGACGAAATACCCAAGATGCAGATAAGATAGAGATTTTTATTTATTTACGGCCTCAAACATCTCAATACCTTGCGCTTTAGTTTTGTCCCTTATTATTTATCTGGTTTCTCTCCATGAAATTCAATTGAATTCAGTTGTTGTCTTAAATTCATGCTTATTCATTTTCTAAGCTTCCTAAATTCATGCTACGTTATATTCTAATCACCCAGAATTCATTGCTCTTTTAAAAAATTACGATTTATGCATTGTTGTCTCTCAAATATTTAAAATCTACAATTAAGAGCCCTCTCTACTCGCTGGCGGTACCTACCCACCACCACTACCCATTTTCCTTTATTCAAAAATTCTTATCGCTCCTTAAAATTATGGCTTTTAAGTGTTGATTTCTCAGCCCAAGAATTACAGCGTGATGTGCTGCTTGACTGGTCCCCCCTCTCTCTCTCTCTCTCTCTCTCTCTCTTTATATATATATATGATGATGATGATGATGATCTTTTCTCCCGCCATGCCTCTGTCTACCCCTCCATCCTCTCTCTCCCCCTTCGTAGTTTTTCCTTTAAGGTCTTCAGGTTCTGGCTATATATAAATGAGAAACCCATTCTAAATTATCTCGCTGACGTACTACGACGAAATACCCAAGATGCAGATAAGATAGAGATTTTTATTTATTTACGGCCTCAAACATCTCAATACCTTGCGCTTTAGTTTTGTCCCTTATTATTTATCTGGTTTCTCTCCATGAAATTCAATTGAATTCAGTTGTTGTCTTAAATTCATGCTTATTCATTTTCTAAGCTTCCTAAATTCATGCTACGTTATATTCTAATCACCCAGAATTCATTGCTCTTTTAAAAAATTACGATTTATGCATTGTTGTCTCTCAAATATTTAAAATCTACAATTAAGAGCCCTCTCTACTCGCTGGCGGTACCTACCCACCACCAATACCCATTTTCCTTTATTCAAAAATTCTTATCGCTCCTTAAAATTATGGCTTTTAAGTGTTGATTTCTCAGCCCAAGAATTACAGCGTGATGTGCTGCTTGACTGGTCCCCCCTCTCTCTCTCTCTCTCTCTCTCTCTCTCTTTATATATATATATGATGATGATGATGATGATCTTTTCTCCCGCCATGCCTCTGTCTACCCCTCCATCCTCTCTCTCCCCCTTCGTAGTTTTTCCTTTAAGGTCTTCAGGTTCTGGCTATATATAAATGAGAAACCCATTCTAAATTATCTCGCTGACGTACTACGACGAAATACCCAAGATGCAGATAAGATAGAGATTTTTATTTATTTACGGCCTCAAACATCTCAATACCTTGCGCTTTAGTTTTGTCCCTTATTATTTATCTGGTTTCTCTCCATGAAATTCAATTGAATTCAGTTGTTGTCTTAAATTCATGCTTATTCATTTTCTAAGCTTCCTAAATTCATGCTACGTTATATTCTAATCACCCAGAATTCATTGCTCTTTTAAAAAATTACGATTTATGCATTGTTGTCTCTCAAATATTTAAAATCTACAATTAAGAGCCCTCTCTACTCGCTGGCGGTAACCCGCCCTCCCACCCCCTCCACCGGAAGTTCATTCGTCTGTCATCCCTCTGTCATCCCACCCCCTCCACCGGAAGTTCATTCCTCTGTCATCCCACCCCCTCCACCGGAAGTTCATTCCTCTGCCATCCCACCCCCTCCACCGGAAGTTCATTCCTCTGTCATCCCACCCCCTCCACCGGAAGTTCATTCCTCTGTCATCCCACCCCTCCACCGGAAGTTCATTCCTCTGTCATCTCACCCCCTCCACCGGAAGTTCATTCCTCTGCCATCCCACCCCTCCACCGGAAGTTCATTTCTCTGTCATCCCGCCCCCTCCACCGGAAGTTCATTCCTCTGTCATCCCACCCCCTCCACCGGAAGTTCATTCCTCTGTCATCCCACCCCTCCACCGGAAGTTCATTCCTCTGTCATCCCACCCCCTCCACCGGAAGTTCATTCCTCTGTCATCCCACCCCTCCACCGGAAGTTCATTCCTCTGTCATCCCACCCCCTCCACCGGAAGTTCATTCCTCTGTCATCCCACCCCCTCCACCGGAAGTTCATTCCTCTGTCATCCCGCCCCCTCCACCGGAAGTTCATCCCTTTGTCATCCTGTCAACCTCGGCTGTCTCCCGGAACCCATCTAGTGGCCTTGGCCATCCTCTCCCCTACCTTTGGGTAGCGCATTAAGGTTGAGAAATGTTTGCAGGTTGTAGGTAATGTTTTGCTTATGAATTCTTCCAATTGCAAGTTTTCTTTTCAGGTACACGACACTGCTTTTCCTCTTCCCAGGCTACAGGCCCACACCCCCAACACCCATACTGTTAGGATTGGCACTCTCAACGTCGGCACGCTGAAAGGTAGATCTGGTGAAATTGTTGAGATGCTTGAACGGAGATGCGTAGATATGTGCTGCATCCAGGAAGTAAGATGGAGAGGAGGTTCTGCAAGGTTCCTCACAGGCAAAGAACACAGGTACAAGATTTTCTGGGCAGGGAACACTGACGGGGTCGGGGGCGTAGGAATACTTCTAGCGGAGAAATGGGTGGATAAGGTAATCGAGGTCGTTAGAGTAAGTGACAGAGTACTTAAGATCAGACTAGTGCTTCATCATAGATTAGCTACTGTCATCTCAGCCTATGCACCTCAACCTGGGCTACCAGATGGTCTGAAAGACCAATTCTATGACACCCTCTTGCAAACTACCTCGTCGACGAGTGACAGGGACCTTCTCTTTGTGGCTGGAGACTTCAACGGTCATGTCGGACGTCGTGCTGGGGGCTTCCATGGCATACATGGAGGCTATGGCTTCGGTTCCCGCAACGAGGAGGGAACCAGACTGCTGGAGTTCTGTGATGCAACCAATCTTATGGTCTGCAATACCAACTTCAGGAAACCTGCCAGTCACCTAGTCACCTACCGCTCCGGCAGACACTCTAGCCAAATCGACTACATCCTCGCCAGAAATAGGGAAAGAGGGCGGCTTATAAATGCCAAAACCTACCCTGGCGAAGAATGTACCCCACAACATAGATTAGTAGTTAGCGACTTTGGGATCAAGGCAAAATGGGTGCCCAGAATTAGACAGGCTTGGAGAAGAAGGGTGTGGAAGCTTAAAGACCCTGCAAACGGACAGAGACTTAGAGACAAGTTACTTGAAGCATTTAACGAAATAGAAGGGGATATAGCATCATACAACGTGGAAGACAATTGGAGATTTCTGCGGGACAACCTGTTGAAAGCCACCGACCAGATTTGTGGGTGGTGTAAGGTCCCCTCCCAACCCAGAGTAACGTGGTGGTGGAACAAGGAGGTAGACAGGGCTATTAGACAAAAGAAACAAGCTTGGAAGGACTGGAAGAACGGTGGTAGCAGGGAATTGTACCAATGTGCCAGAAGGGAGGCTAGGCGACAGGTTTATTTAGCCAGAGGGGAAGCAGATAAGGAAAGATTTGCCAATGTTCTGCGCCGTGAGGACCAAAGACTCGAGGTATTTCGGGTTGCAAGACAGTGTAGGAGAGAGAATAGTGATGTTGTAGGAGAGAAATGTGTTCGCATGGATGATGGTACGCTTGCATTAAATGAGGATGCAAAGAAAGAGGTCTGGAGATGCCACTACGATAGATTGCTTAATAAAGAGAATGAATGGGAGAAAGAGAGCCTGCCTTATGTCGACCCAATAGAGGGACCAGCTATCCGAGTTGATAGTACCAGGGTAGATAAAGCAATTAAGAGTATGAAGACCGGGAAAGCCCCCGGCCCATCAGGAATCACTGCAGAGATGCTCAAAATATCTGGCAGTGTTGGCTATAGCCTAGTCACCCGTATTACGAACCAGGTGATACACGAAGGAGTCATACCCTATGACTGGTGTAGCAGCATCATAGTCAACTGCTACAAAGGTAAAGGGGACGCTTTAGATACAAATAATTACAGAGGCATCAAGCTGTTAGATCAGGTTATGAAAGTTACAGAGAGGGTCATAGCCCAACTAATTAGGGAGCGAATCAATTTAGATGAGATGCAGTTTGGGTTCGTGCCAGGTAAAAGCACTACTGGTGCCTTATTTCTAGTGAGACAGTTGCAAGAGAAATACCTAGCCAAGGATAAACCTCTGTACCTGGCTTTCGTTGACATGGAGAAAGCCTTTGACAGGGTCCCCCGATCCCTTATCTGGTGGTCAATGAGGAAACTTGGGATAGAAGAATGGCTAGTGAGAGCTGTGCGAGCCATGTACAGAGATGCGGCCAGTAAGGTGAGGGTTGGAAATGAGTACAGCAATGAATTCCGGGTAGAGGTAGGGGTCCACCAAGGTTCCGTCCTCAGCCCCCTATTATTTACCATAGTCCTCCAGGCAATCACAGAGGAGTTCAAGACAGGTTGCCCCTGGGAGCTCCTCTATGCTGATGACCTTGCCCTAATTGCGGAGTCACTATCAGAACTAGAGGAGAAGTTTCAGGTGTGGAAGCAAGTTCTAGAATTGAAGGGCCTTAGAGTCAACCTAGCTAAAACCAAAATCCTAATAAGTAGGAAGGTAGATAAAACACAAACCCCTTCAGGTAGATGGCCCTGCTCAGTATGTAGAAAAGGAGTAGGTAGTAACTCTATAAGATGTACCCGGTGCAAGCTATGGACACATAAGAGGTGCAGCAACATCAAAGGCAGGTTAACTAGCAAGTTAGTTTTTGTTTGTGGCAGATGTTCAGGTGCAATAAAGACTGCAAACAAACAGGAAACAACTTCTATCTCATTCCAGGGTGAAAAACTAGAGGTAGTCGATAGCTTCCGCTATCTGGGCGACCAAGTTAGTAGTGGGGGTGGGTGCGCTGAAAGTGTAGCTGCTAGAATAAGAATAGCCTGGGCAAAGTTTAGAGAGCTCTTACCCCTGCTGGCGACAAAGGGACTCTCACTCAGAGTAAAAGGCAGACTGTATGACGCATGCGTACGAACAACCATGCTACATGGCAGTGAAACATGGGCTGTAACTGCTGAGGACATACGTAAGCTCGCAAGGAATGAAGCCAGTATGCTCCGTTGGATGTGTAATGTCAATGTGAATACCCGTCAGAGTGTAAGTATCTTGAGAGAAAAGCTGAACATTAGAAGCATCAGTTGTGGCGTGCAAGAGAGACGATTGCGCTGGTATGGACATGTGGTGAGAATGGAGGAGGATAGCTGCGTGAAAAAGTGCCACACCCTAACAGTTGAGGGAACCCGTGGAAGAGGTAGGCCCAGGAAGACCTGGGCTGAGGTGGTGAGGCAAGACCTTCGTACATTGGGCCTCACCGAGGCGATGACTACGGACCGAGACCTTTGGAAATGGGCTGTGCGTGAGAAGACCCGGCAAGCCAAGTAAGATCGTTGCCAGTGCCCCTGGACTGGTTCTTGTGCGGGTGGCACATGAGATGCACCATTTTGAGCGTGGCCGTTGCCAGTACCGCCTGACTGGCTCCTGTAGGATTTTCGAGCGAGATCGTTGCCAGTGCCCCTGGACTGGCTTGTGCGGGTGGCACATAAAAGACACCATTTCGAGCGTGGCCGTTTTCGTGCGGGTGACACGTAAAAGCACCCACTACACTCTCTGAGTGGTTGGCGTTAGGAAGGGCATCCAGCTGTAGAAACTCTGCCAAATCAGACTGGAGCCTGGTGTTGCCATCCGGTTTCACCAGTCCTCAGTCAAATCGTCCAACCCATGCTAGCATGGAAAGCGGACGTTAAACGATGATGATGATGATGATATATATACACATCCCAACGTACATGTATGTCTGATTCCACCTTTGAACTTCTTGGCATTATTATCTGAAATGTAAAAGCTTTTCTACCATGATGATGGTGGCTCGATTCATCCAATGTTGATTGCTTCTATTTATGGCTGCATATTGTGATGAATTCCATCAAACAACATTATGATGGATCTCTGAGCCTTTCTTCTTCCCCCTTAATATTCCCTGTCATTTGTGTAAGTTGGATCTATTAATATAAATATATATTTATACTTAAATATCCATTGTCTGAAAGTCTCTACTTTTTGCTTTCTCTTGTTTTGCATATATACATATATACACATTTTGTATTTCATACCTAGGCTGTTATATTTAATGTATCTAATTTCATTATCTGCATGATTGCCTATATATATATATATAAAACAAAACACGAGATGGAAATGTTTTGATATTATTCACCATTACACATGTTTCATTTGCTAACAAGAATTACAAAGTTTAATATGTTAAAAAGACATATAAGGAATTTGCTATTAAAAATAATAGGAATAGATAGATAATACCAAGATTTCCAATTTCATCATCATTATTATCATCATCATTTAATGTCTACTTTTCATGCTGGCATGGGTTGGACGGTTTGACTGGAACCGGTGAGCTGGAGAGCTGTACCAGGTTCCAGTATGATTTGGCAGGGTTTCTTTGGCTGGATACCCTTCCTAACACCAACCACTCCAAGAGTGTAGTGGATGCTTTTTACTGAAAGAAGCCCATTGTATATATATATATATATATATATATATATATATATATATATATATATATATATGTATGTATGTATGTATGTATGTATGTATTTATGTATGTATGTATGTATGTATTTATGTATGTATGTATGTATGTATGTATGTATGTATGTGCATTTACGTATGTATGTATGTATGTATATATGTATGTGCATTTACGTGCCACCAGTAATGACCACAGCTATGGTTTCACAGGTGTCATTTATATAACACTGTCAATGGCCAGAGTCGAAACTAGGGATAGATGAATGTTTGGTGAGAGCTGTACAAACTATGTACAGGGATGCTGTCAGTAAGATGAGGGTCAGCAACGAGTATAGCAATGAATTCAGGGTACAAGTAGGGGTTCACCAAGGATCAATCCTCACCCACAGATGTAATGAAATTAGACTCCATCAAATGTCAGGTGAGATACCTAGAAGAAATTGATAGCTTTCATTATCTAGGTGACCAAGTCAGCTGTGAAGGTGGATGCTCCCATGTGTGTAGCTGTTAAAGTAAGAATAGGCTGGATAAAGGTCAGAGAGCTTCTAGCTCTGTTGTAAACAAAGTGTCTCTCCCTCAGAATGAAAGGCAGACTGTATGTTGCCTGTGTGCGATCAGCCATGCTCTGTGGCAGTGAAATGTGGGCTGTGACTGTAGAGGACATGTGAAGTCTTGAAAAAAATGAAGCTAGTATGCTTCGTTGGATGTGTAATGTCAGTGTATATGTATGACTGAGTATAAGTGTGTTGAGAAAAAAGTTGGGCATAAGAGGCATCAGACGTGGTGTACTAGAGAGATGACTGCACTGCTATTGTCATGTGATATGTATGGACAAGTACAGCTACGTGAAGAAGTGTTGCACTCTAATGATGGAGGGAACCTATGGAAGAGGTAGATCCAGAAAGACATGGGATGTGGTGGTGAAGCATGATCTTTGAATGCAGGGCCTCACGTAAGTGATAACTAGTGACTGAGACCTTTGGTGATATGCTGTGCTTGAGAAGACTCATCAAGCCAAGTGAAATCGTAATCATGACCATTGTTTGGTCTCATGTAAATGGCACCTGTGAAATTGTGATTGTGGCCATTGCCAGTAGCACAAAGGCAACGTACAGTCTGCCTTTCATTCTGAGGGAGAGACTCTTTGTTTACAACAGAGCTAGAAGCTCTCTGAACTTTACCAAGCCTAGTCTTACTTTACCAGCTATGAAGTGCTGAAGAATGATCTTCAAATGCTGGGCTTTGCAGAGGCAATGACATGTGACTGATCTCTGCAAATAATTCTGAATTTTAATATATATCTTGAACTAACATACAGAAGCAACTGAGACTACATACTGGGTTGTAATAACAGAATAGGTAGGAAACAGCTGGAATTTACCCTTATCTATCTATTTATCTGTCTGTCTGTCTGTCTACCTGTCTATCTATCTATCTCCCTCAGAATGAAAGGCAAACTGTATGTTGCCTGTGTGCGATCAACCATGCTCCATAGCAGTAAGATGTGGGCTGTGACTGCAGAGGACATGTGAAGTCTTAAAAGAAATGAAGCTAGTATGCTTCGTTGGATGTGTAATGTAAGTGGGCATGTATGACTGAGTGTAAGTGTGTTGAGAAAAACGTTTATCATACCCAATGTATGACCTTCAATTTACATTTAGAAACTGTAAAATTCGCAGATCAGTTATGTCAATAAACACCCAAATATACATATACACATACACATATGTGCATGCATACACACACACAAGCATGTGTGCAGATGTACATGCATATGCATGCACACGCACATGCACACGGCGTGTTTGTACATTGATAAACAGATGTTAAAGTTTGTAAACTCAAGAGGAAGGCATGATATGAAGATTTAACATTTAATTTTGACCTCTCCTTCCACACTCTCTTTCTATCTGTCTCTCTGCATATATATATATATATATATATATATATATATATATATATACATACGCCACTAACAAACACTAACATACGCCACTAACAAACCACAGCATGTGACAACATGTTACCCATAAAACAATAATAGGAACAAAGTATAATACAATACATAGATAAACAAATGGAATTAAATACTACATACGTTAACAAAATTTAATTAAACACATTAAAATAAAAACAAAAAAAAAAAAAAAAACCACACACACACACACACACACATGAACATATAAATAAATAAAAACTAATACATATGAACACGTATTAACAGAGAATATAGGTGATACAGACACTCCCCATACACACATGCACTTACAAAAGACACAGACACATTGAAGGACACGCATGCGTAGACACATACAATAGGAATACAAAATACAAAATGGCTGTTAGTTAGCAAGGTGAGACACACATAAGAAAGAAGGAAACAAAGGACCACTGATGAGGTCACAGAAGTGTGACGAAAGAACTCTGGCCGAAATAAGATTAAGATTAAGATTAAGATTAATGTAATATAAAGCTGAAAAAAAAAAAAAATTAACACCAAATATACAGTGCGTGTGTTTTTATTGGCTAAACTGGCAATATGACCATCCCCAAGTACAACAATATATATATATATATATATATATATAAACACACACATATACGGATGGATGCATATATATATATATATATATATATATATATATATATATATATATATATATATATATATATATATATATATATATATATATATATACATACATATATATATACATATACATATATATATAAATAGATAGATAGATAGATAGATAGACAGATAGATAGATACATACATACATACATACATTCATACATACATACATACATACATATATATATACATAAATAGATATGCTCATGCATTTATATATAGTTTTAACAATAGACTTAAAGATTTTTCAGACATACCTGCCCATACATGCCTGTGCATATATCATACATACTCATGTACTACTTTTTTTGTATGGATTCTTTGCAACTACAGAGAATTACAGATATCGCCTTAGCTTTGTGCATTCTGTTTATTTTTTGCAGATATTCTGAGCCTTTTGTTAATCTATTGTTTATTGTATCCTTGGTTGACATTTCTTTTCTGAACATCATGACCCAGAGACTGTCGCTATCAATAGCTGTATATCTTCTTCCAAGACTTGTCACTGTGCATAAGTGTTTAAAGTGATACGGTGTAAATATATTTATGGAAATATTTATCATCATCAGCAGTAGCAGTAGTAACAGCAGCATTTAACATGCATTTCTTTTCCATGCTGGCATGGGTTGGAAGGTCACTAGATTCTATGTCTATATGTATGTGTATATATATAGAGAGAGAGTTTACAATCTATCTATCTATCTATCTATCTATCTATCTATAAACTCTATATATAGAGGGTTATAATTAAGGGTTTATAATTAATAGAGGACTTCATGATATAAATGGATTAACATCCTGAGCGTCTGTTGTTGCTTTTATATATATATATATATATATATATATATATATATATATATATATATATATATATATATATATATATATATATATATATATATATATATATATACAATTAAGAGCCCTCTCTACTCGCTGGCGGTACCTACCCACCACCACTACCCATTTTCCTTTATTCAAAAATTCTTATCGCTCCTTAAAATTATGGCTTTTAAGTGTTGATTTCTCAGCCCAAGAATTACAGCGTGATGTGCTGCTTGACTGGTCCCCCCCCTCTCTCTCTCTCTCTCTCTCTCTCTCTCTTTATATATATATATGATGATGATGATGATGATCTTTTCTCCCGCCATGCCTCTGTCTACCCCTCCATCCTCTCTCTCCCCCTTCGTAGTTTTTCCTTTAAGGTCTTCAGGTTCTGGCTATATATAAATGAGAAACCCATTCTAAATTATCTCGCTGACGTACTACGACGAAATACCCAAGATGCAGATAAGATAGAGATTTTTATTTATTTACGGCCTCAAACATCTCAATACCTTGCGCTTTAGTTTTGTCCCTTATTATTTATCTTGTTTCTCTCCATGAAATTCAATTGAATTCAGTTGTTGTCTTAAATTCATGCTTATTCATATTCTAAGCTTCCTAAATTCATGCTACGTTATATTCTAATCACCCAGAATTCATTGCTCTTTTAAAAAATTACGATTTATGCATTGTTGTCTCTCAAATATTTAAAATCTACAATTAAGAGCCCTCTCTACTCGCTGGCGGTACCTACCCACCACCACTACCCATTTTCCTTTATTCAAAAATTCTTATCGCTCCTTAAAATTATGGCTTTTAAGTGTTGATTTCTCAGCCCAAGAATTACAGCGTGATGTGCTGCTTGACTGGTCCCCCCCTCTCTCTCTCTCTCTCTCTCTCTCTTTATATATATATATGATGATGATGATGATGATCTTTTCTCCCGCCATGCCTCTGTCTACCCCTCCATCCTCTCTCTCCCCCTTCGTAGTTTTTCCTTTAAGGTCTTCAGGTTCTGGCTATATATAAATGAGAAACCCATTCTAAATTATCTCGCTGACGTACTACGACGAAATACCCAAGATGCAGATAAGATAGAGATTTTTATTTATTTACGGCCTCAAACATCTCAATACCTTGCGCTTTAGTTTTGTCCCTTATTATTTATCTTGTTTCTCTCCATGAAATTCAATTGAATTCAGTTGTTGTCTTAAATTCATGCTTATTCATATTCTAAGCTTCCTAAATTCATGCTACGTTATATTCTAATCACCCAGAATTCATTGCTCTTTTAAAAAATTACGATTTATGCATTGTTGTCTCTCAAATATTTAAAATCTACAATTAAGAGCCCTCTCTACTCGCTGGCGGTAACCCGCCCCCCCCACCCCCTCCACCGGAAGTTCATTCGTCTGTCATCCCTCTGTCATCCCACCCCCTCCACCGGAAGTTCATTCCTCTGTCATCCCACCCCTCCACCGAAAGTTCATTCCTCTGCCATCCCACCCCCTCCACCGGAAGTTCATTCCTCTGTCATCCCACCCCCTCCACCGGAAGTACATTCCTCTGTCATCCCACCCCTCCACCGGAAGTTCATTCCTCTGTCATCCCACCCCCTCCACCGGAAGTTCATTCCTCTGCCATCCCACCCCCTCCACCGGAAGTTCATTTCTCTGTCATCCCACCCCCTCCACCGGAAGTTCATTCCTCTGTCATCCCACCCCTCCACCGGAAGTTCATTCCTCTGTCATCCCACCCCCTCCACCGGAAGTTCATTCCTCTGTCATCCCACCCCTCCACCGGAAGTTCATTCCTCTGTCATCCCACCCCTCCACCGGAAGTTCATTCCTCTGTCATCCCACCCCCTCCACCGGAAGTTCATTCCTCTGTCATCCCGCCCCCTCCACCGGAAGTTCCTCCCTTTGTCATCCTGTCAACCTCGGCTGTCTCCCGGAACCCATCTAGTGGCCTTGGCCATCCTCTCCCCTACCTTTGGGTAGCGCATTAAGGTTGAGAAATGTTTGCAGGTTGTAGGTAATGTTTTGCTTATGAATTCTTCCAATTGCAAGTTTTCTTTTCAGGTACACGACACTGCTTT
>NC_142955.1:9164500-9183500 GCF_046866305.1 Octopus bimaculoides
TGTAACTTTCATAACCTGATCTAACAGCTTGATGCCTCTGTAATTATTAGTATCTAAAGCGTCCCCTTTACCTTTGTAGCAGTTGACTATGATGCTGCTACACCAGTCATAGGGTATGACTCCTTCGTGTATCACCTGGTTCGTAATACGGGTGACTAGGCTATAGCCAACACTGCCAGATATTTTGAGCATCTCTGCAGTGATTCCTGATGGGCCGGGGGCTTTCCCGGTCTTCATACTCTTAATTGCTTTATCTACCCTGGTACTATCAACTCGGATAGCTGGTCCCTCTATTGGGTCGACATAAGGCAGGCTCTCTTTCTCCCATTCATTCTCTTTATTAAGCAATCTATCGTAGTGGCATCTCCAGACCTCTTTCTTTGCATCCTCATTTAATGCAAGCGTACCATCATCCATGCGAACACATTTCTCTCCTACAACATCACTATTCTCTCTCCTACACTGTCTTGCAACACGAAATACCTCGAGTCTTTGGTCCTCACGGCGCAGAACACTGGCTAAATAAACCTGTCGCCTAGCCTCCCTTCTGGCACATTGGTACGATTCCCTGCTACCACCGTTCTTCCAGTCCTTCCAAGCCTGTTTCTTTTGTCTAATAGCCCTGTCTACCTCCTTGTTCCACCACCACGTTACTCTGGGTTGGGAGGGGACCTTACACCACCCACAAATCTGGTCGGTGGCTTTCAACAGGTTGTCCCGCAGAAATCTCCAATTGTCTTCCACGTTGTATGATGCTATATCCCCTTCTATTTCGTTAAATGCTTCAAGTAACTTGTCTCTAAGTCTCTGTCCGTTTGCAGGGTCTTTAAGCTTCCACACCCTTCTTCTCCAAGCCTGTCTAATTTTGGGCACCCATTTTGCCTTGATCCCAAAGTCGCTAACTACTAATCTATGTTGTGGGGTACATTCTTCGCCAGGGTAGGTTTTGGCATTTATAAGCCGCCCTCTTTCCCTATTTCTGGCGAGGATGTAGTCGATTTGGCTAGAGTGTCTGCCGGAGCGGTAGGTGACTAGGTGACTGGCAGGTTTCCTGAAATTGGTATTGCAGACCATAAGATTGGTTGCATCACAGAACTCCAGCAGTCTGGTTCCCTCCTCGTTGCGGGAACCGAAGCCATAGCCTCCATGTATGCCATGGAAGCCCCCAGCACGACGTCCGACATGACCGTTGAAGTCTCCAGCCACAAAGAGAAGGTCCCTGTCACTCGTCGACGAGGTAGTTTGCAAGAGGGTGTCATAGAATTGGTCTTTCAGACCATCTGGTAGCCCAGGTTGAGGTGCATAGGCTGAGATGACAGTAGCTAATCTATGATGAAGCACTAGTCTGATCTTAAGTACTCTGTCACTTACTCTAACGACCTCGATTACCTTATCCACCCATTTCTCCGCTAGAAGTATTCCTACGCCCCCGACCCCGTCAGTGTTCCCTGCCCAGAAAATCTTGTACCTGTGTTCTTTGCCTGTGAGGAACCTTGCAGAACCTCCTCTCCATCTTACTTCCTGGATGCAGCACATATCTACGCATCTCCGTTCAAGCATCTCAACAATTTCACCAGATCTACCTTTCAGCGTGCCGACGTTGAGAGTGCCAATCCTAACAGTATGGGTGTTGGGGGTGTGGGCCTGTAGCCTGGGAAGGGGAAAAGCAGTGTCGTGTACCTGAAAAGAAAACTTGCAATTGGAAGAATTCATAAGCAAAACAGTACCTACAACCTGCAAACATTTCTCAACCTTAATGCGCTACCCAAAGGTAGGGGAGAGGATGGCCAAGGCCACTAGATGGGTTCCGGGAGACAGCCGAGGTTGACAGGATGGCAGAGGAATGAACTTCCGGTGGAGGGGGCGGGATGACAGAGGAATGAACTTCCGGTGGAGGGGGTGGGATGACAGAGAAATGAACTTCCGGTGGAGGGGGTGGGATGACAGAGGAATGAACTTCCGGTGGAGGGGGTGGGATGACAGAGGAATGAACTTCCGGTGGAGGGGGTGGGATGACAGAGGAATGAACTTCCGGTGGAGGGGGTGGGATGACAGAGGAATGAACTTCCGGTGGAGGGGGTGGGATGACAGAGGAATGAACTTCCGGTGGAGGGGGTGGGATGACAGAGGAATGAACTTCCGGTGGAGGGGGTGGGAGGGCGGGTTACCGCCAGCGAGTAGATAGGGCTCTTAATTGTAGATTTTAAATATTTGAGAGACAACAATGCATAAATCGTAATTTTTAAAAGAGCAATGAATTCTGGGTGATTAGAATATAACGTAGCATGAATTTAGGAAGCTTAGAAAATGAATAAGCATGAATTTAAGACAACAACTGAATTCAATTGAGTTTCATGGAGAGAAACAAGATAAATAATAGGGGGCAACTAAAGCGCGAAGGTATTTATGAGATGTTTGAGGCCGTAAATAAATAAAAAATCTCTATCTTATCTGCATCTTGAGATTTCGTCGTAGTATGTCAGCGAGATAATTTAGAATGGGTTTCTCATTTATATATAGCCAGAACCTGAAGACCTTAAGGAAAAAACTACGAAAGAGAGAGAGAGAGGATGGAGGGGTAGACAGAGGCATGGCGGGAGAAAAGATCATCATCATCATCATCATATATATATAGAAAGAGAGAGAGAGAGAGGGGGGGGACCAGTCAAGCAGCACATCACGCTGTAATTCTTGGGCTGAGAAATCAACACTTAAAAGCCATAATTTTAAGGAGCGATAAGAATTTTTGAATAAAGGAAAATGGGTAGTGGTGGGTAGGTACCGCCAGCGAGTAGATAGGGCTCTTAATTGTAGATTTTAAATATTTGAGAGACAACAATGCATAAATCGTAATTTTTAAAAGAGCAATGAATTCTGGGTGATTAGAATATAACGTAGCATGAATTTAGGAAGCTTAGAAAATGAATAAGCATGAATTTAAGACAACAACTGAATTCAATTGAGTTTCATGGAGAGAAACAAGATAAATAATAGGGGGCAACTAAAGCGCGAAGGTATTTATGAGATGTTTGAGGCCGTAAATAAATAAAAAATCTCTATCTTATCTGCATCTTGAGATTTCGTCGTAGTATGTCAGCGAGATAATTTAGAATGGGTTTCTCATTTATATATAGCCAGAACCTGAAGACCTTAAGGAAAAAACTACGAAAGAGAGAGAGAGAGGATGGAGGGGTAGACAGAGGCATGGCGGGAGAAAAGATCATCATCATCATCATCATATATATATAGAAAGAGAGAGAGAGAGAGGGGGGGGACCAGTCAAGCAGCACATCACGCTGTAATTCTTGGGCTGAGAAATCAACACTTAAAAGCCATAATTTTAAGGAGCGATAAGAATTTTTGAATAAAGGAAAATGGGTAGTGGTGGGTAGGTACCGCCAGCGAGTAGATAGGGCTCTTAATTGTAGATTTTAAATATTTGAGAGACAACAATGCATAAATCGTAATTTTTAAAAGAGCAATGAATTCTGGGTGATTAGAATATAACGTAGCATGAATTTAGGAAGCTTAGAAAATGAATAAGCATGAATTTAAGACAACAACTGAATTCAATTGAGTTTCATGGAGAGAAACAAGATAAATAATAGGGGGCAACTAAAGCGCGAAGGTATTTATGAGATGTTTGAGGCCGTAAATAAATAAAAAATCTCTATCTTATCTGCATCTTGAGATTTCGTCGTAGTATGTCAGCGAGATAATTTAGAATGGGTTTCTCATTTATATATAGCCAGAACCTGAAGACCTTAAGGAAAAAACTACGAAAGAGAGAGAGAGAGGATGGAGGGGTAGACAGAGGCATGGCGGGAGAAAAGATCATCATCATCATCATCATATATATATAGAAAGAGAGAGAGAGAGAGGGGGGGGACCAGTCAAGCAGCACATCACGCTGTAATTCTTGGGCTGAGAAATCAACACTTAAAAGCCATAATTTTAAGGAGCGATAAGAATTTTTGAATAAAGGAAAATGGGTAGTGGTGGGTAGGTACCGCCAGCGAGTAGATAGGGCTCTTAATTGTAGATTTTAAATATTTGAGAGACAACAATGCATAAATCGTAATTTTTAAAAGAGCAATGAATTCTGGGTGATTAGAATATAACGTAGCATGAATTTAGGAAGCTTAGAAAATGAATAAGCATGAATTTAAGACAACAACTGAATTCAATTGAATTTCATGGAGAGAAACAAGATAAATAATAGGGGGCAACTAAAGCGCGAAGGTATTTATGAGATGTTTGAGGCCGTAAATAAATAAAAAATCTCTATCTTATCTGCATCTTGAGATTTCGTCGTAGTATGTCAGCGAGATAATTTAGAATGGGTTTCTCATTTATATATAGCCAGAACCTGAAGACCTTAAGGAAAAAACTACGAAAGAGAGAGAGAGAGGATGGAGGGGTAGACAGAGGCATGGCGGGAGAAAAGATCATCATCATCATCATCATATATATATAGAAAGAGAGAGAGAGAGAGGGGGGGACCAGTCAAGCAGCACATCACGCTGTAATTCTTGGGCTGAGAAATCAACACTTAAAAGCCATAATTTTAAGGAGCGATAAGAATTTTTGAATAAAGGAAAATGGGTAGTGGTGGGTAGGTACCGCCAGCGAGTAGATAGGGCTCTTAATTGTAGATTTTAAATATTTGAGAGACAACAATGCATATATCGTAATTTTTAAAAGAGCAATGAATTCTGGGTGATTAGAATATAACGTAGCATGAATTTAGGAAGCTTAGAAAATGAATAAGCATGAATTTAAGACAACAACTGAATTCAATTGAGTTTCATGGAGAGAAACAAGATAAATAATAGGGGGCAACTAAAGCGCGAAGGTATTTATGAGATGTTTGAGGCCGTAAATAAATAAAAAATCTCTATCTTATCTGCATCTTGAGATTTCGTCGTAGTATGTCAGCGAGATAATTTAGAATGGGTTTCTCATTGATATATAGCCAGAACCTGAAGACCTTAAGGAAAAAACTACGAAAGAGAGAGAGAGAGGATGGAGGGGTAGACAGAGGCATGGCGGGAGAAAAGATCATCATCATCATCATCATATATATATAGAAAGAGAGAGAGAGAGAGGGTGGGGGACCAGTCAAGCAGCACATCACGCTGTAATTCTTGGTCTGAGAAATCAACACTTAAAAGACATAATTTTAAGGAGCGATACGAATTTTTGAATAAAGGAAAATGGGTAGTGGTGGGTAGGTACCGCCAGCGAGTAGATAGGGCTCTTAATTGTAGATTTTAAATATTTGAGAGACAACAATGCATAAATCGTAATTTTTAAAAGAGCAATGAATTCTGGGTGATTAGAATATAACGTAGCATGAATTTAGGAAGCTTAGAAAATGAATAAGCATGAATTTAAGACAACAACTGAATTCAATTGAGTTTCATGGAGAGAAACAAGATAAATAATAGGGGGCAACTAAAGCGCGAAGGTATTTATGAGATGTTTGAGGCCGTAAATAAATAAAAAATCTCTATCTTATCTGCATCTTGAGATTTCGTCGTAGTATGTCAGCGAGATAATTTAGAATGGGTTTCTCATTGATATATAGCCAGAACCTGAAGACCTTAAGGAAAAAACTACGAAAGAGAGAGAGAGAGGATGGAGGGGTAGACAGAGGCATGGCGGGAGAAAAGATCATCATCATCATCATCATATATATATAGAAAGAGAGAGAGAGAGAGGGGGGGACCAGTCAAGCAGCACATCACGCTGTAATTCTTGGGCTGAGAAATCAACACTTAAAAGACATAATTTTAAGGAGCGATACGAATTTTTGAATAAAGGAAAATGGGTAGTGGTGGGTAGGTACCGCCAGCGAGTAGATAGGGCTCTTAATTGTAGATTTTAAATATTTGAGAGACAACAATGCATAAATCGTAATTTTTAAAAGAGCAATGAATTCTGGGTGATTAGAATATAACGTAGCATGAATTTAGGAAGCTTAGAAAATGAATAAGCATGAATTTAAGACAACAACTGAATTCAATTGAGTTTCATGGAGAGAAACAAGATAAATAATAGGGGGCAACTAAAGCGCGAAGGTATTTATGAGATGTTTGAGGCCGTAAATAAATAAAAAATCTCTATCTTATCTGCATCTTGAGATTTCGTCGTAGTATGTCAGCGAGATAATTTAGAATGGGTTTCTCATTTATATATAGCCAGAACCTGAAGACCTTAAGGAAAAAAACTACGAAAGAGAGAGAGAGAGAGGATGGAGGGGTAGACAGAGGCATGGCGGGAGAAAAGATCATCATCATCATCATCATATATATATAGAAAGAGAGAGAGAGAGAGGGGGGGGGACCAGTCAAGCAGCACATCACGCTGTAATTCTTGGGCTGAGAAATCAACACTTAAAAGCCATAATTTTAAGAAGCGATAAGAATTTTTGAATAAAGGAAAATGGGTAGTGGTGGGTAGGTACCGCCAGCGAGTAGATAGGGCTCTTAATTGTAGATTTTAAATATTTGAGAGACAACAATGCATAAATCGTAATTTTTAAAAGAGCAATGAATTCTGGGTGATTAGAATATAACGTAGCATGAATTTAGGAAGCTTAGAAAATGAATAAGCATGAATTTAAGACAACAACTGAATTCAATTGAATTTCATGGAGAGAAACAAGATAAATAATAGGGGGCAACTAAAGCGCGAAGGTATTTATGAGATGTTTGAGGCCGTAAATAAATAAAAAAATCTCTATCTTATCTGCATCTTGAGATTTCGTCGTAGTATGTCAGCGAGATAATTTAGAATGGGTTTCTCATTTATATATAGCCAGAACCTGAAGACCTTAAGGAAAAAAACTACGAAAGAGAGAGAGAGAGGATGGAGGGGTAGACAGAGGCATGGCGGGAGAAAAGATCATCATCATCATCATCATATATATATAGAAAGAGAGAGAGAGAGAGAGGGGGGGACCAGTCAAGCAGCACATCACGCTGTAATTCTTGGGCTGAGAAATCAACACTTAAAAGCCATAATTTTAAGGAGCGATAAGAATTTTTGAATAAAGGAAAATGGGTAGTGGTGGGTAGGTACCGCCAGCGAGTACTAAATGAGGTTGCACTAAATGAGGTTGCAAAGAAAGAGGTCTGGAGATGCCACTACGATATATATATTACGGAGATGTACTTGCATAGCAAGTGACGTGATCTAAGATCGTGTGCTGGAACGAAAACAATTGCAGCGTGGAAGCTGTTTATAAGCCATTTAAAATAACACAGAAAGACCATTAGATTCACTTCAACATTTAAATTTAATTTTTCAAAATATTTTCATTGCTTTGAAACAGCGACCTGTTCACTGACAAAATTCTGTGCTGCACAAAATTTTGTGCAGCACAGAATTTTGTCAGTGAACAGGTCGCGGTTTCAAAGCAATGAAAATATTTTGAAAAATTAAATTTAAATGTTGAAGTGAATCTAACGGTCTTTGTGTGTTATTTTAAATGGCTTATAAACACCTTCCCCGCTGCAATTGTATATATATATATATATATATATTTATATACATACACACATATATATATGTGGAAGACAATTGGAGATTTCTGCGGGACAACTTGTTGAGAGCCACAGACCAGATCTGTGGCTGGTGTAAAGTCCCCTCTCGACCCAGAGTAACGTGGTGGTGGAACAAGGATGTAGACGGGGCTATTAGACAAAAGAAACAGGCTTGGAAGGACTGGAAGAACGGTGGTAGCAGGGAATTGTACCAATCTGCCAGAAGGGAAGCTAGGCGACAGGTTTATTTAGCCAGAGGGGAAGCAGATAAGAAAAGATTTGCCAATGTTCTGCGCCGTGAGGACCAAAGACTCGAGGTGTTTCGTGTTGCAAGACAGTGTAGGAGAGGGAATAGTGATGTTGTAGGAGAGAAATGTGTTCGCATGGATGATGGTACGCTTGCACTAAATGAGGTTGCAAAGAAAGAGGTCTGGAGATGCCACTACGATAGATTGCTTAATAAAGAGAATGAATGGGAGAAAGAGAGCCTGCGGTATGTCGACCCAACAGAGGGACCAGCTATCCGAGTTGACAGTACCAGGGTAGATAAAGCAATTAAGAGTATGAAGACGGAAAGCCCCCGGCCCATCAGGAATCACAGCAGAGATGCTCAAAATATCTGGCAGTGTTGGCTACAACCTAGTCACCCGTATTACGAATCAGGTGATACACGAAGGAGTCATACCCAATGACTGGTGTAGCAGCACCATAGTAAACTGCTACAAAGGTAAAGGTGACGCTTTAGATACTAATAATTACAGAGGCATCAAGCTGTTAGATCAGGTTATGAAAGTTACGGGGAGGGTCATAGCCCAACTAATTAGGGAGTGAATCAATTTAGATGAGATGCAGTTTGGGTTCGTGCCAGGTAAAAGCACCGCTGATGCCATATTTCTAGTGAGACAGCTGCAGGAGAAATATCTAGCCAAGGATAAACCTCTGTACCTGGCCTTCATTGACATGGAGAAAGCCTTTGACAGGGTCCCCCCGATCCCTTATCTGGTAGTCAATGAGGAAACTTGGGATAGAAGAATGGTTTGTGAGAGCTGTGTGAGCCATGTACAGAGATGCTGTCAGTAAGGTGAAGGTTGGCAGAGAGTACAGTAATGAATTCCGGGTAGAGGTAGGGGTCCACCAAGGTTCCGTCCTCAGCCCCCTCCTATTTATCATAGTCCTCCAGGCGATCACAGAAGAATTCAAGACAGGTTGCCCCTGGGAGCTCCTCTATGCTGATGACCTTGCACTAATTGCGCAGTCACTATCAGAACTAGAAGAGAAGTTTAAGGTGTGGAAGCAAGGACTAGAATCGAAGGGCCTTAGAGTCAACCTAGCAAAAACCAAAATCCTAATAAGTAGGAAGGTAGGTAAAACACAAACCCCTTCAGGTAGATGGCCCTGCTCAGTATGCAGTAAAGGAGTAGGTAGTAACTATATAAGATGTACCCGGTGCAAGCTATGGACACATAAGAGGTGCAGCAATATCAAAGGCAGATTAACTACAAAGTTAGTTTTTGTATGTGGCAGATGTTCAGGTGCAATAAAGACTGTAAACAAACAGGAAACAACTTCTATCTCATTCCAGGGTGAAAAACTAGAGGTAGTCGATAGCTTCCGCTATCTGGGTGACCAAGTTAGTAGTGGGGGTGGGTGCGCTGAAAGTGTAACTGCTAGAATTAGCCTGGGCCAAGTTTAGAGAGCTCTTACCTCTGCTGGCGACAAAGGGACTCTCACTCAGAGTAAAAGGCAGACTGTATGACGCATGTGTACGAACAGCCATGCTACATGGCAGTGAAACATGGGCTGTGACTGCTGAGGACATGCGTAATCTCGCAAAGAATGAAGCCAGTATGCTCCGTTGGATGTGTAATGTAAATGTGCATACCCGTCAGAGTGTAAGTATCTTGAGAGAAAAGCTGAACATAAGAAGCATCAGTAGTGGTGTGCAAGAGAGACGATTGCGCTGGTTTGGACATGTGGTAAGAATGAATGAGGATAGCTGCGTGAAAAAGTGCCACACCCTAACAGTTGAGGGAACCCGTGGAAGAGGTAGGCCCAGGAAGACCTGGGCTGAGGTGGTGAGGCAAGACCTTCGAACATTGGGCCTCACCGAGGCGATGACTACTGACCGAGACCTTTGGAAATGTGCTGTGCATGAGAAGACCCAGCAAGCCAAGTGAGATCGTTGCCAGGGCCCCTGGACTGGCTCTTGTGTGGGTGGCACATAAGATGTACCATCCTGAGCGTGACCGTTGCCAGTACCGCCTGACTGGTCTTGTAGGGTTTTCGAGCGTGATCGTTGCCAGTGCCCCTGGACTGGCTCTTGTGCGGGTGGCACATAAAAGACACCATTTCGAGCGTGGCCGTTTTCGTGCGGGTGACACGTAAAAGCACCCACTACACTCTCTGAGTGGTTGGCGTTAGGAAGGGCATCCAGCTGTAGAAACTCTGCCAAATTAGATTGGAGCCTGGTGTAGCCATCCGGTTGCACCAGTCCTCAGTCAAATCGTCCAACCCATGCTAGCATGGAGAGCGGACGTTTAAACGATGATGATGATGATACACACACATATATATATATATATGTATGAATGTATGTATTTGTGTGTTTGTGTTTGTGTTTGTCCTCCACCAATGCTTGACAACCGATGCTGGTGTGTTTACGTCCCCATAAATTAGTAGTTTGGCAAAAGAGACCGATAGAATAAGTACTAGGCTTACAAAGAATAAGTCCTGGGGTCAATTTGTACTACTAAAAGCAGTGCTCCAGCATGGCTGCAGTCAAATGACTGAAACATGTAAAAGAAATAAAAGAAAAATACTCAATTTAATAAGTTACGAGACTGCAACAGCAATAACATCAACAAAAACTGTAGGATTTCAAATGCAGTCGTCCTTTCATCTCGCAGTTGTGTGAAGGCAATGCCTTTTTGGATAAAAAATGAGGTGAAGGTGTGGCTGAGTGGTAAGAAGATTACTTCCTAACCACATGTTCCTGGGTTCAATCCCACTGTGTAGCTTCTTTGGCAGGTGTCTCCTACCATTACTTTCAGCTGAACAATATTTTGTGAGTGGATTCGATTGGTGGAAAATGAAACAAGCTCATTTATACATGCTTTATTTTTATATTTTATCTTTTTACTTGTTTGCAGTCATTAGACTATGGCCATGCTGGGGTAACACCTTGAAGAATCTTTTGCCGGATGAATCAACCCTCGTACTTATTTTTTTGTTAAGCCTTGTACTTATACTATTGGGCTGAACCGCTAAGTTACAGGGATGTAAGCATACCAACACTAGTTATCAAGTAAAGGCAGTAGACAAAAACACACACATAAATCAATATATAAATATATACCTATATATTTATCATCATCATCATCGTTTAACGTCTGCTTTCCATGTTGTTTTGATCGTCTTTGTGGTGTGTGTGTGTGTGAAAATACACATATGGAAAAATACATATACATATACATATTCTCATACATATTCTTTGACAATCAAAATTGAGAAGGAACTGACCTGGCCTTTTTCTCTTGTGTATATTGAAGGAATGTTTTACTGTCTTAAGAGACAGTATGACTGGCTAGCTGGGGTGGGAGGGAAGAAGAGTTAAAGAAGATTTTTTTATTTTTGGTTGGTCTGTGACAGTCTGTCATGGTTCACTGGTTTTTGGGACTGGTTTTGTGCACATCTCTATGTGTGTATATATGTGTGTTTGTGTCCGTGTGTGTGTGTGTGTGTGTGTGTGTGTGTGTGTGTGCCGTTTTTATTGGTCCCAGAGTTTATTGTGGAATGTGTATATGAGTGTGTGTTTGAGTGTTTTTTGTGTCGGTGGGGATGTTAGGTGTGTGTACGTGAGACTGTGCGTATATCTCTTTGTCTGAGTGTGTATGTGTTGTTTTGATCGTCTTTGTGGTGTGTGTGTGTGTGAGAGCAACCGTATGTATGTGTGAGGGTGTGTACGTATGTGTGCATATGTGTGTGTATGTATGTGTGCATCTGTGTGTGCGTGGGAGTGTTTTGTGGGAGTGTGGGAGTGTGTGTGTGTCTCTCTGTCTGAGTGGGTGTGTTGTTTTAAATACCTTGTGGTGTGTTGTGTGTGTGTGTGTAAGCAAACGTATGTGTGTGATGGTTCATATGTATGTGTATGCCTATGTCTGTATGTGTGCGTGTGTGGCATGTGTATATGAGTATGTGTGTGTTTTTTTTTTATCTATGGTAGGATGGTGTGTGTATGTGTGTGCACGTTTGTGTGAGTGTGTATGTGTGTGATTAATATTTGTTAGGGTGTTGTGTGTGCGCATGTGTGTGTATGTGTATATGTGTTTGTTCGTGTGTGTGCGTGAGTGCGTTTGTGAGTGCGTGTGTATGTGTGTTTGTGTGTTTTTTTGTGTCGGTGGGGATGTTAGGTGTGTGTACGTGAGACTGTGCGTATATCTATTTTTCTGAGTATGTATGTGTTGTTTTAATCATCCTTGTGATGTGTGTGTGTGAGAGAGAGCGCAACCGTATGTATGTGTGAGGGTGTGTACATATGTGTGCGTCTGTGTGTGTATGTATGTGTGCATCTGTGTGCATCTGTGTGTGTGCGTGGGAGTGTTTTGTGTGAATGTGGGAGTGTGTGTATACGTGAGTGTGTGTGTGTCTCTCTCTGTGTCTGAGTGAGTGTGTTGTTTTAAATACCCATTGTGGTGTGTGTGTGTGTGTGTGTGTGTGTGTGTGTGTGTGTAAGCAACCGTATGTGTGTATGATGGTTCATATGTATGATACAGGTGGAAGTGGACTTTTTGCAAGCTTCAGAAATAGTTTTGCTCTTGTGGATTTTTGGGAGTCCATAGAGGTTGCTTGTTTTGCAATTAAAGTTTGTTAGGTAGTCGCATTCCTTTGTTGTTAAGTTGTTTCGATGTTGGCAAATGAGTGTGTGTAATTTGGTCATTGTTCTTGTTTGTTGGTAGTTGACTACTCTTTCATAGTACGTAGTGTCTTGTAAGAGTTGAGATACAGAGTTTTTGTATTGTTCTGTATCCATAATGACGACAGTGCTACCCTTATATATATAAATATACCCCTTAATAGGTTTATACCAAACTTATGCATATAACAATACTCTATCTACTGTAATGTTCTGTATACTTAACAACTAATAATACATTGGTATATCTTTTTTCTGCCCCTGACAAGATTCTGCTTTATAAAATGATTTAATTATTAACAATTATAATCTTTAAAGTATGAATCGAAACGGCTGTTAGAGATCATGTTTATTTTTGAAGTCAATAAATATACTTATTCATTGATGTATCTCCATTTTCTTATTTTTCTTATATATATATCTTCTTCATCATCATCATCATCATCATCATTTAACGTCCGCTTTCCATGCTGGCTTGGGTTGGACGGTTTGACTGAGGACTGGTGAGCCAGAGGCTGCACCAGGCTCAATCTGTTCTGGCAAAGTTTCTACAGCTGGATGCCCTTCCTAACGCCAACTACTCCAAGAGTGTAGTGGGTACTTTTACGTGCCACCAGCACAAGGGCCAGTCAGGCGGTACTGGCAACAACCACACACAAAAGGTGTATTTTACATGCTTCCTGCGTGGGAGCCAGTCTGGTGGCACTGGCAACAACCATGCTTGAATGTTGTTTTTCACGTGCCAGTGGCACATGGGCCGGTAAGGCGATGGTGGGGCTGAACCTGAAACTATGTGGTAGGGAAGCAAGCTTCTTACCACATAGTCACGTTGGCACCTATATATATATGCTTATATATGACTTTTTAAAATTTATTCTTTGTAAGTCAATTTATTACTTATAAGAGAAATGTAAAAACCACTGGTGCTGGTGCCACATAAAAATCACTGGTGATGGTGCCATGTAAACAGCACTTTGTAAAGTGGTTGGCATTATGAAGGGCATCCAGCTGTAGAAACCAAGCAAAAGCAAGCTATGGAACCTGGTGTGGCCCCTGGTCTTACCAGTTCTAATCAAGCTGTCCAACCCATGCCAGCTTTGAAAACAGACCTTAAATGTTATTGATGATGATGATGATGAAGTTAAATTTTGCCTTATGGCAAGTAATACAACAGGCCCGGCAGGACATATTGGGAAAATTATTTCATGTAAAAAATCAAAAGCTGTGGCACTATTTGTGTTAGATTTAAAACTGAAGATGCAGCCAAAACAAAGGCTGAAGTAGTCTGACATTTCAATGAAGCACAGGAGTCCCAGTAAGAGACAGTTGACATGATGTAGACCCACAACTTTTGTGTCACAATAGGGAAGAGTATGCTTTATCGTTTATATTTTATCTTTTTACTTGTTTGCAGTCATTAGACTGTGACCATGCTGGGGCTACACCTTGAAGCATTTTTTGCCGAATGAATCAACCCTTGTACTTATACTATTGGGCTGAATTGCTAAGTTACAGGGACGTAACCTGGTACTTATTCTATTGGAGTCTTTTGCTGAACTGTTAAGTTATGAGGATGTTAACACACCCACACCGATTGTCAAGTGGTGATGAAAGACACACAGACACAAAGAGACACATGCATGCATACACACGCATGCACACACACACAGACACACACATACACACACATACACACACATACATGACGAGCTTTCAGTTTCTATCTACTGAATCCACTCACAAGGCTTTGATTGGCCTGATGCAATAGTAGAAGACACTTGCCCAAGGTGCCATGCAGTGGGACTGAACCTGGGATCATGGAGTTAGGGAAAAAATATCATGGAAAAAGAAAACTCAACAGAAAACAATGAAAATAGGTGAATGAGAAGAGAATGTGTGTTTGAAAAAATATCAAAGAAAATAAACAAATCAATATCAAAGAGAAATATCAAAGAAAATAATCAGATCAATATCAAAGAAAATAAGCAGCAAAAATAAACTAAGATTTTCTGTTCTTCAAAAGTCAAAGAAACTTGACGAACAGTTCGGCAAAAGAGACCAGTCGGAAAAGTAGCAGACTTTAAAAAAATAAATATTGGGGTTGATACATTTGCTTAAAAATATTTCAAGTTAGTGCCCCAGCATGGTCACAGTCTGACGACAGAAACAAATAAAAGATAAAAGATAAAGTTACACATTTCTGGTGCCACAGACTTTCTGAACAGGTTAGAAAGATGCCAAATAGCAAGATTCAGAATATAAACAACATCCAAAAGATAGATTATTAATAAAATGTAAATTCTGAGCAAGCTGGCAGAATTGTTAGCCCAGCAAGCAAAATGCTTCATAACGTTTCATCTGTCATTACGTTCTCAGTTCTAATTCTGACCAGGCTGACTTTTCCTTTTATCCTTTTGGTGCAGATAAAATAATTACCAGTCGAACACAGGGGGCGATGTAATCAAGTTACCCACTATAACAAAATTACTGGCCTTGTACCAAAATGTGAAAGTGATATTATACTGAACGTAGGAGATATTACCATCAAGATGTTGGATAGTTTTTAACAAATGTCTGAAGAAAATAGCTCATTGGTGCATTCAGTTGCATTTAAATACTATTTTGGAAATGGTTAAGTAACTGAAGTTGTAAAGTACTTTAACTCAACCAATGTGGTAATCTTCCATGCTTTATTTCTTTAACCCTTTAGCATTCAAACCAAATATTCTACCTGTTTCATATTCAAACTGGTTATATCTGGCCTCTCACACCTTCTATACAATTTCATTCTCGAAATAAACACTCACAAATTCAAAATCTGAAAGTTAAGAAATAATGTATGACTAATTCAAAACAATGTGAATAAATAAGCAGTGTGCTTGACAGAGCAATCTGAATGTTAAAGGGTTAAATTATACCTTGTTTTAATTATTTTGGTCTTCATTGTACGTTTTTATTTATTTATTTTCATGCAAATATATGTGAGTCTGTCACATACTTTTGCATTTGCATATGCATGTGTGTGTATATATATATGTGTGTGTGTGTGTGTGTACATATATGTGTGTGTATATATGTATATATATGTATATATATATATATATATATATATGTATGTATGTATATGTATATATATATATATATATATATATATATATATATATATATATATATATATGTATGTATGTATATGTATATATATATATATATATATATATATATATATATATATATATATATATATATATATATATATATGGAGACCTATGTGTGCCTTTAACATTTTTAGTATGTCTGTCAATATATCGTTTCACATCTCTTACACTCTCCCTTCATACCTTGTCAATGTGGTTTTTCACATTCCAAGTTGACTTTCTTTTCTTTTTAGCCCCCGGAGCAAAAGTTTTGTATTTTTTTTTTTGTATCTATTTTAGCTTTTGTAGCTAATGAAAAAAAAACAAATAATTATCATATCTAATTATATCTAATATATTCAGCTTGTTGCTAGAGGTGCCATCATCATCATCATCATCATCATCATCACCACAATGATGGCAATGACTATATATTATTATTATTATTATTATTATTATTATTATTATTATTATTATTATTATTATTATTATTATCATTATTATTGAGTGAGAGAGAGCAGTGCATGTCATCAAAGTGATGCTGGGATAAAATATACGAAGCCCAATATACCCATCATGACTACCTGTCTGATAAGGGTACACCGGGCACATGCATCACAACAATATGTACGCGACGCGGTGATCTCGTATCAACATAAACAGCACATGACCTTGCAGGTTGGGGCCTAGTTAGAATTTTCTCCAGATTGAGTAGCCCATCCCACTCAAAAAGGTCTCTGAATAAGGTTTGTTTAAGGATGATGAACAAAACGCTCATGTTTCCAAAGATGAATTATTCAAGCCCCAAAGAATTCCTCTCAACACATGGCTATGATGCTCCCCAACTACTTCTGCTCATGATCAGAGATGCACATATCACCAACCACCAAGGGACATGCTCAACTGGTTAGGGTCAAACAACTGACAAGCAAATCTGTGGTATTAAGCAGAATATTTGTTGTAGCCCATCTTTTTATACCAAGACAAAACAATGTACATGATAACACTTCCAGTCAGCTAAGATCAGAAGCCATGAGAGCCACTGCCTGATTATTATTATTATTAAGGTGGTGAGCTGGCAGAATTGTTAGCACATTGGGTGAAATGCTTAGTATTTTGTCCATCTTTACATTCTGAGTTCAAACTCTGCTGAAGTCGACTTTGCCTTTCATCCTTTCAGGGTTGATAAATTAAGTACAAGGTTGAGTAGTCCATCCCGCTCAAAAGGTCCCTGAATAAGGTTTAGGATGATGAATGAAACACCCATGTTTCTAGAGGTGAATTATTCAAACTCTAAAGAATTCCTCTCAACACATGGCTATGATGCTCCCCCACTACTTCTACTCGTGATCAGAGATGCTCATATCGTCAACCACTAAGGGACATGCTCTGGCAAGCAAATCTGTGGTACTGACCAGAATATTTGTTGTAGCACACATTTTATACCAAGAGAAAACATGTACAGGATACAGTGAATAAATTATTATCTAAATTACACAAAAATGAAAATAACACTTACATCTCATTTTAACAGATATATTTACCAAAATTACATAAAAATATCTTGAAATACTAAAGAGTAAATTTATTCAATAAAATCGCCATTGGCCACGGCCTCCAGACGACTTTGGAATCTCCTGCAACTCTTCTGGATGGTTTCCTTGTTTAAGTTAGTGAATGATGCTAGTTCATCTTTGGTGATACAAGGAGTTTTGTTGGTCTCTTGCTCAACTGCATCCCACACATAATAATCAAGGGGGTTGCAGTCTGGGGAGTTAGGGGTGATGAGTTTGCAGAAATTGTCTGACAGTCATGACTGCTTGTGTGGCATAGTGCAGAGTCCTGTTGCCAGATATAGGGTCCTCCAGCCTCTTCCAGGCTCTTGATGTATGCCTCTGTCAACAGGATGTTTGGTTTTTATCACTCTCAGTACATGTTTTGGGAACACAGGACACCAAGAGTTGTTCTGTGTGTTCACCATCTGATCCTGGCAGAAATTTTTCTCATATGAGGATAACCAAAGCAAGTTTGGTTGGAAGTGATATTTGAGTTTGTTCAAAAGTTTTGTAGCACAGTCTTTCCTCTTGTCCTTGATGGTTTGGAATAAAAATTGGCCCTTTCTCATCTTGTATGAGGAATACCAAATCTCTTCATGCACTGCCTGCCTGATAAGAAACTCAGTCACTCCCATGTCCCTGACTTGGAGGGATCGTTGGCAATCATGGCCTGGATCTCATCAACAAATTCAGGAGTTCTTTTCTCATCAGAATGATCAGAGTGAGTTTTCCAAGCTGCCATCCCTTTGTAATCACCATTAGACTCCTCCAACTCTTTCTGAATCCTCTGCACTGTCTTCAGATTGACACCCAAACACTCTGAGACGTTTGTATTAGAGCTTCCAGTGTGAATGCCAAGCAGCACAGCATGTTGTTTCCAAATTTCTGGCTGAGTGGCTTGCATCATGGAGCTGTTTTCTTCACAGACAGTGCCCAACTGATCCTACTCTACTGAGTAGTTTACAAAATCAAAAACAAACAATATGCACATGCGAAATAAAAAATATAAAATGGCGACAATTTACCCATTGCACCTTGTCTATGATGATACTTCCAATCAGTTAAGATCAGAAGCCCTGAAAGCCAGTGCTTGGTACTGCATCAGGGTATTTATTATCATTATCATCATCATCATCATCATCATCATCATCATCATCATCATCATCATCATCATCATCATCATCATCATTATTATTATTATTATTATGTGTATGCCATCAAAGTGGCACTGGGGTAAAATATATGAAGTCCAGTATACCCATCATGACCACACCAGGTACATGCATCACAACCATATGTGCACGACATGGTAAATCTCATATCAAGATAAACAGGACATGAAATTGCAGATGGGGCCCAGTTAGAATTTTCTCCAGATTGAGTAGCCCATCCCACTCGAACAGTCCCTGAATAAGGGTTGTTTAGGGATGTTGAATGAAACACCTATGTTTCCAGTGGTAAATTATTCAAACCCCAAAGAATTCCTCTCAACACATGGCTATGATGCTCCCTCACTACTTCTGCTCATGATCAGAGAGGCACATATCGTCAGCCACCAAGGGACATACTCAACTGGTTAGGGTCAAACAACTGACAAGCAAATCTGGTATTGAGCAGAATATTTGCTGTAACACATATTTTTATACCAAGACAAAACAATGTACATGATAACACTTCCAATCAGTTAAGATCAGAAGCCATGAGAGCCACTGCCTGGTACTGCATTATTATTATTATTATTATTATTATTATTATTATTATTATTATTATTATTATTATCGTTATTATATTTTAAAAAGGATTGACGTAACTCTTCACGAAGGTAAATAGTCAAGACGAAGAGCGCGA
>NC_142955.1:9184000-9194000 GCF_046866305.1 Octopus bimaculoides
AGAGGTGTTGACTTCTGCCACAACAGTTTTGGGGGGCTTTTTATCATGTTGAATTTTCACTGTCTTTCATTGTGTGTATTCATGTATATGAGTGTATTTTCAATGCGTGTGCGTGAGACGTAGTCTTTTAATATACGGAGTACAGTAAGTCTCAGAACAGTCTGCTTGAGTATCGATAATTTTCCCAGAATTGACAAGTAGCATGATAAAACACCTGACTTGTCTTCCAGAGCGTAACGATCTAAAACCATGGCCATGTAATGTAACTAAATGTATTCACTTAATTAAATCATTTCAATTTGATTCAGCTCAACCAATAGGTATAGGGGCTAATGCAGAATCGCACCCCTTTGAAAAACGAATTTTGTGAAATATTTTTTTTCTGATTCCTACCTTTAACAGAGATTCCGAATATGCAAAAATATTAACAGAATCCAATTTCATCTTTATTACATTTCACTTATGATTTTTAGACATTTTAAAGGGAGAGTAAGGATGAGAAAGTACTGACGTTTCGAACAGAGAGAAAAATACAAACAATACACTTATTTCAGGCTCATCTTTACAGAGCCATTTTTTATTCCCTGCTTATTCTAGGTCATACAAGGGTGATTGCATATTCAGAATCTCCCATGTGTAAATTGTAGGAATACGAAAATTCATTTACTGAAAAATTGCCGTGGGGGTGGGGGGAGAAATTCATTGCATCCCAACCCCAGAAGTCACTGCATGCCACTGATATATATATATATATATATATATATATATATATATATATATATATAAAGTGAAGTATATTTGCCACTTAAATGTGGCTGACCCCGAGGGGTGGATGTTACTGTTGCATCTAGCCCCAGGAGGACATCTCCTCCAGCTGGCTATCGACACACTTCTGTGTTCTGTCTGTATTTGCCAAGGGAAGTTATGCTTCCCATCTTGGTCTACGATACGTACGTACTCGAGTTTCAGGGTTATTTCCCTTCTTCAGCGTACGACAATCGCCGACCTTCGATGCAAAAGGCATCCCTTGGCAAATATATATAAGTTTTTCCAGTGAAATTATTCACTGATATCGAAAAACTGAAAACAAGCAATGTTAAATCTCTGAACGAGGTATTAACAGTAACTGCACGATAAAGTGAAGTATATTTGCAAATTAAATGTGGCTGACCCCGAGGGGTGGATGTTACTGTTGCATTTAGCCCCAGGAGGACATCTCCTCCAGCTGGCTATCGACACACTTCTGTGTCCTGTCTGTATTTGCCTGTACGTATCGTAGACCAAGATGGGAAGGAAAACTTCCCTTGGCAAATACAGACAGGACACAGAAGTGTGTCGATAGCCAGCTGGAGGAGATGTCCTCCTGGGGCTAAATGCAACAGTAACATCCACCCCTCGGGGTCAGCCACATTTAAGTGGCAAATATACTTCACTTTATCGTGCAGTTACTGTTAATACCTCGTTCACAGATTTAACATATATATATATATATATATATATATATATATATATATATATATATAAAATTCAAATCCCGATAAACGTAAACAAACAAACAAAGTTTGCTTTTAGAAGCGTTGAGATGTCTTAGAAAGTTAAAGAAGTGATTTTAAATTCTGAAACGCAGGATAATGCTAATAGGCTATATTATTAGCATTATCCTGCGTTTGAATATATATATATATATATATATATATATATATATATATATATATATATATATATATATATAATGTATATGTACACATATATATATATACACATCATCATCATCATCATTGTTTAATGTCTGCTGTCCATGTTGGCATGGAGGACAAGGTTTCTACACCTGGATACCATTCCTAATGCCAACCTCTCAGTGTTTATAGTAGGAGCTTTTAATGTGCCACTTGCGTGGGAGTCAGTCAGGTGGCACTGGCATCAGCCATGCTCGAATGGTGCTTTTTACACAGGTGCCAGTAATGCAAACTGGCATCGGCCAGGCTCTGTCGTAAGAAGTTTGCTTCCCAACCACATGTTTCCAGGTTCAATCCTACTGTGTGGCACCTAAGGCAAGTGTCTTTTAAATGAACCTTAAGCCAACCAAAGCCTTGTGAGTGGATCTGGTAGGTGGAAACTGAAAGAAGGTCATGATATATGCATGTGTGTATATATATATATATATATATATATATATATATGTATATATATATATATATATATATATATATATATATATATATATGTATATATATATATATATATATATATATATATATATATGTATATATATATATATATATATATATATATATATATATATATATATATATATATATATATATATATATATATATATATATATATTGTGCGTGTCTACCTTACACCACACATCACCATCGTATGGCTACCAATGTTGGTCTGTTTATGTCCCTGTAACTTAAATTTGACAAAAGAGATTGATAGAATAAATACTAAACTTACAAAGATTTGTTTGACAGAAACCCAGTGAGGTGGTGCTCCAGCAAGACCACAGGGAAATAACTGAAACAAATAAAAGAATAGAAGAATGTATATATATTAATATAAATAGATAGACAAACAGACAGACAGATAAATAGATAGATAGGCAGCTGTGATTCAGTGAGTTTTGACTGCTATTTCTAGCAGCAAGTCTAACAGACATCTAACATTGATACATTATATATTTCAATCTTTTTTGTTTTTACTTTCCTCCCAGTTTTTTTCTGTATCCGTCTTTGTATATATTTTTGCTAAATACTTGCTGTTGTTTCTAGCATATGAAATGACACAGTTTAATGGACCTGTTGTATTGGATTTGTTTTGCATGACAAACAGGCATAGAATTTATAAACTGTAGCTAATTTCAGAAGTACAGTAGATTGAAGGGGCATTTGACTGCTATTTCAAACAACTCTAGCAATATAACTATGTATGGAGTTACGTGAGACAATAATGGTGCTGTTTTCTTTGTAAATTTGGCTGCTATATTTAGCAGCTCTTGCATTCAGTTACATTTTATATATCATGCATTTAATTTTATGTTTAAATTAGACATTAATTTGCATTTAATTATTACAATGAAATTAATACAACAACAGAAACTTGGTTACAGACTCACACTTAAATACAAAGTTTGCTAGAAACAACAGTTATATGAATGTATGGCATATTTTTTCACATAGGCTTCCTTCCAAAAATATATGTCTAGGTTTGGTTTGTGCTTCAGTACAAGAGACTGACTACGTATGGGTGGGGGGCGATTTTCTGAAAAATCTCTGTGAGACTGGTGCCCCCAAATCAATATAAAGAATAAGACTATGAACATAATTGATAGAGGAAGGAATGGAACCCACATGTTGGAGTATATCTTGTCATAGTTTACGAGTGTGTTTTGGAAGATAATTGGGAGCAAATGAATGGACTGATATCATCATCGTTTAACGTCCGCTTTCCATGCTAGCATGGGTTGGACGATTTGACTGAGGACTGGTGAAACCGGATGGCAACACCGGGCTCCAATCTAATTTGGCAGAGTTTCTACAGCTGGATGCCCTTCCTAACGCCAACCACTCAGAGAGTGTAGTGGGTGCTTTTACGTGTCACCCGCACGAAAACGGCCACGCTCGAAATGGTGTCTTTTATGTGCCACCTGCACAAGCCAGTCCAGGGGCACTGGCAACGATCTCGCTCAAAAATCCTACAGGAGACAGTCAGGCGGTACTGGCAACGGCCACGCTCAAAATGGTGCATCTCATGTGCCACCCGCACAAGAGCCAGTCCAGGGGCACTGGCAACGATCTTACTTGGCTTGCCGGGTCTTCTCACGCACAGCACATTTCCAAAGGTCTCTGTATATATATATATATATATATATATATATATATAATAATAATATTAGGGACAAAATCCAAAATTACAGGTAAAAAACTCAATTAAAATCAATTTATAAAAAATTAAAATTAAATTGAGCCTTATAGATAAAGTATATATAAAATATATAGTTTTAGGGAAAATAACCAATTTTCAAGAACTCATCGATGAAAATCCACTATCACATATAGAAAAATTAATAATTAAAAGCACAATAAATGAGTATAATATAAAGTAAAGTAAATATCATAAGATAAATATAATAAAAAGATTACACATGTTTCATAACCAATTTTCAAATAGAAAAGAAATTTAAATCGATTAAAATCAATTGAAATTATCGAAAATAAGTTCTATTCAAAAATATAGCTACTCGTCAGATCGTAAGTAGAACAATAATTAGATATGTATCTCAACCAACAATAAGTACCAAATGAATTAATATGAAATACTTATTATATAAAGAGAGAAAAATTATTTAAAAAATATCATAATATCAAAATAATAACCATTCAATAATCATCCCTTCATCCATTATAATAACATGTATATTATATACAAAAAACATCTTACATAAATTATCATTGTTTTAAATACAAGTTGAACGAAGTTTAAGTTTAAAATAATAATGAAGATAAAATTAGTACATATTTAACCGGTGTAATAGTTAAAGCTAAAGACGTTTATTTAATTATAATTAAAGATCAATCGAATAATAGAAAAATACAAAAATACAAGATTATTTATTTCGACAAACGTAATAATAAAAAATATGAATGAAAAAATTATGAATGGAAAAAATTCAGTTTGAATTACGGAAAAATTTGGATAAGTACTGTTTTCACTTTGCTAAAGATTTTCTACTATTTGAAAATAATATGTATTCTTGTTTTTATACTATTCATTTGGTTCTTTATAGATTATTTTAATAGATAACTTATTTAACACTAAATTATTTAGAAGTTATAGTTTCATTTCAACATAATATTAGAACTTCGATTGGAATAGTGTTGATATATTTTCGATTATTTTTGATTAATATTATTTGATTAATTATTAATCTTTATAGTTTTTAATATCGTTAAAGTTTTTTAAAATCAAAACTTTGTATATATATATAAAGTTTAACCTTTTATTCTTAATAATTTTTTCTTTCCTAATTTTTTCATTCATAATTTTTTCCATTCATAATTTTTTCATTCATATTTTTTATTATTACGTTTGTAGAAATAAATAATCTTGTATTTTTGTATTTTTCTATTATTCAATTGATCTTTAATTATAATTAAATAAACGTCTTTAGCTTTAAATAGTATAGCTTTAACTATTACACCGGTTAAATATGTACTAATTTTATCTTCATTATTATTTTAAACTTAAACTTCATTCAACTTGTATTTAAAACAATGATAATTTATGTAAGATGTTTTTGTATATAATATACATGTTATTATAATGGATGAAGGGATGATTATTGAATGGTTATTATTTTGATATTATGATATTTTTTAAATAATTTTTCTATCTTTATATAATAAGTATTTCATATTAATTCATTTGGTACTTATTGTTGGTTGAGATATATATCTAATTATTGTTCTACTTACGATCTGACGAGTAGCTATATTTTTGAATAGAACTTATTTTCGATAATTTCAATTGATTTTAATCGATTTAAATTTCTTTTCTATTTGAAAATTGGTTATGAAACACGTGTAATCGTTTTATTATATTTATCTTATGATATTTACTTTACTTTATATTATACTCATTTATTGTGCTTTTAATTATTAATTTTTCTATATGTGATAGTGGATTTTCATCGATGAGTTCTTGAAAATTGGTTATTTTCCCTAAAACTATATATATATATATATATATATATATATATATATATATATATATATATCATTCTAACTATACAACATGCATTTACATATATACATATATATATATATATATATATATATATATATATATATATACATACACACACACACACATATATACATACAAACATACATATATATATATATATATATATATATATATATATATAGGCAAGACCTTCGAACATTGGGCCTCACCGAGGCGATGACTACTGACCGAGACCTTTGGAAATGTGCTGTGTGTGAGAAGACCCGGCAAGCCAAGTGAGATCGTTGCCAGTGCCCCTGGACTGGCTCTTGTGCGGGTGGCACATAAGATGTACCATCCTGAGCGTGACTGTTGCCAGTACCGCCTGACTGGCCTTGTAGGGTTTTCGAGCGAGATCGTTGCCAGTGCCCCTGGACTGGCTCTTGTGCGGGTGGCACATAAAAGACACCATTTCGAGCGTAGCCGTTTTCGTGCGGGTGACACGTAAAAGCACCCACTACACTCTCTGAGTGGTTGGCATTAGGAAGGGCATCCAGCTGTAGAAACTCTGCCAAATTAGATTGGAGCCTGGTGTAGCCATCCGGTTGCACCAGTCCTCAGTCAAATCGTCCAACCCATGCTAGCATGGAAAGCGGACGTTAAACGATGATGATGATGATGATATATATATATACATATGTTTGTATGCTCCACAGATATATACGCATAGGTGTTCCTGTGTGGTAAGAAGTTTGCTTTCCAACCACAGGATTCCGTGTTCAATCCTACTGCATGGCACCTTGGGCAATTCTCTTCTATTATGACCTCAGGCCTTATAAGTGAACCTTATCAGATGGAGACTAAAGTGAGCCCATCGTACATATATATATATATATATATATATATATATATATATATATATATATATATATATATATATAGATTCATGCATGTGTGTGTGTGTGTGTGTCTGTCTGTTCCCTCCCACCCACACCATAACTTGACAACCGATGGTGGCGTGTTTACATCCCCGTAACTTCATTCGGTAAAGAAGACTGATAGAATAAGTACTAAGCGTTCAAAGAGTAAGTCCTGGGGCCGATTTGTTCGGCTAAAGCCCTTTACGGCACTGCTCCAGCATGACCACAGTCACATTAATGAAACAAAGAAAAGAATAGAAGATGTGTATATATATATCTATAGGTGGATGGCTAGATAAATAGAAAGATAGAAAGATAGACAGATAGACAGACAGAAAGATAGATACATAAATAGACTGATAGAGAATATGACATTGGTGGTGCCCCTGCATGGCCATGACCTTTACACTGGAGGTCACTACTATATATATTCATTTACTTGTTTCCGTCATTTGCCGGTGGCCATGCTGGAGCAGCACCTTCAGTCAAACACATCAACTCCAGAACTTATTCATTGTAAGCATCGTACTTATTCTGCCGGTCACTGTTGGCGAACCGCAAAGTTACAGGGATGTAAACACACCAACATCGGTTCTTAAGCAATGGTGAGTGGACAACAACAGACAGACGAATGCATACATATATAGAAGCTTCTTTCAGTTTCTGTTTACCATATCCACTCAGGGATCTGGTTGTCCTGAGGCTATATAGTATAAGACACTGGCTGAAAGTGCTACTCAGTGGGACTGAACCTGTGACCGTGTGGTTGGGAAGCAAGCTTCTTACCACACAGGCATGATTGCACCTGTATGTGTATATAAACAAACATCAGTCTATATAGATATATATACATATATCTATCTGTATCTATCTATCTATCAATGTATATATATATATATATATATATATATATATCAGTCTATATGTGTATATATATACATTCATACATACATATATATAGTTTAAATTTATAGCAAAACAAAAGATGAAACCAGGTGTAGGATCAACAAGCAAGTGTATGAGTTTGACACTCAGAAAAGTGGAAAAAAATAGTAAAACAAAATACATCGAGAGAGAATGAAAACAATGTGTAGAGTTCAGAGCTCCATCATCATATATGTATATATGTATGTATATATTTGATTTTGTTTATAATAAATTTTATTAAAGCTTATTAAAGGGTTCATCTCCATTTTCTTGTTTTCATTTGAATGATTATAAACCATGGTTTATATGTGAACCTACTATTTTCCCTAAACATATTAGGTATTTAACCAGTAACTCTTTGAATGGTGCCATCCCTTAACTGAGGCTAATTTAACCTCTAATTGAACTTATGTATATATATGAAAACATCCAAGATTGCATTCTGATAGGAAAACACCCAAAGGTGCTGCTTCACCTTTTTAATCAGTGGACGGCAGAAGAAAATAAAAATAGAATAAATAAACTTATCTTTAATAAATTCAAAATAAATAACACAGTGATTGTGATGATAATGATGATGATGATGATGATGATGATGATGATGATGATGTTGATGACGAAGGTGATAATGCTGTTGTTGTTGTTGGTGTAAGTATTCACATTCATTGTGAAGAAAGTGAAGTTTATACTGAACAATGCATATTCATTAGAAAAATTACAGTTTCTAAGGGTTTTAAAAACAAAACCCTTCAGATGACCCTGAATCAGTAAATGAATGTGTTATCAGTTTGCAAAGAGGTTTCAATTATATTTATTTTCGTCTGAATGCTGCTTGGCCATTGTGACACAAAAGTGGATTGTTAGATGTTGAGAGGAAGGGAGTGGAAAGGAAATCAAAAGAAGAACAAGGATCAAATGATTTCAGAGTGATTATTTGAAGAGAGAGAGAGAGAGAGAGAGATAGAAGGAGAGAGAGAAAGAACAAGAGAGAGAAAGGAGGGAATGGGGTCGTTATACAAGAAAACAAAAACAATACACAAAGCAAGTGTGTGCAAGAAACATTGAGGATTGTCAAATCTGAAGACCAACAATACACAACAATCTACACTGATTGTTTTGTGTGTGTGTGTGTGTGTGTGCATGTATGTATTAATGTATGTGTATTTATATACTTAGATACAAAGATAAGTTTCAGTTAGAACTACCCAAGTCCATGGTTAACTTGAGAGAAACCACTTGGAAACGACATTTAATGATGTTTCCCATTACAGTAATTCTGTGGGCACCCTAAACCATTCGGGTAAAGAGTTATTGTTTGCAGTGTTATATCTGGGTGTTTAGGGTTCAACTGAAATTTGTTGGAGATATTCACCCAGGAACCATTTCAATACCATAATTGTTTTTTTTTTGTTCTGTCTTCTCCTATGTGTCATGGCATGATGTTAAAGAGAGCAGGGTCAGTGGAGGTGACAAAGTTCTGTCTGGGTGTTGGGAAGCAATGCAAGCATGAGTTTTGTAGAGGACGGTGACCAAACTGATGTTGTTGGTGGTGATCCAGCATGGCCACAAAGTTTATACTGCAAAACTTAAAACATTAAATGATAAAAAAGACACACATCTTTGTTGTTTCACTTTTTTATTCGGTGGACAAGAAAAGGAAATAAAACAAAACAATTAATTGGAGAGAATATTTAACAAATAAATAATTATATTTCTAATAAATGACAATTCAAACTAATGAATACGATGATGATAGTGATGACAGTGTTTTTTGTGGTGGAGGTGGTGGTGGTGCTGATGTGAATATTTGCATTTTGGGGACGAATGTGTAAACAAAACACTTGAGTTGTTGAGAAAATGTAAATGAATGCTTTATCAGTTGCAAACAACTGGAATTATTTCAAAATGGATTGTTAGATCTTCAGAGGGAGGAAGTGAAAATCAAATCAAAATAACAACAGGGGTGTCATTGTGATAAGAGGCATGCTTCCCAAACACATGGTTCTAGGTTCAGTCCCACTGTGTGGCACCTTAAGCAAGTGTCATCTACTATAACCAAAGCTTTGTGAGTGGATTTGGTAGTCAGAAACAGAAAGAAATCTATCACGTATATATGAATGTGTGTTTGTGTATATATGTATATATATATCTATATCTCTCTCTCTCTCTCTCTCTCTATATATATATATATATATATATATATACATATATATATATATATATATATATATATATATATATATATATATATATATATATATATATATATATATATATATATATATATATATATTTATATATATATATATATATATATATATATTTATATATATATATATATATATATATATATATGTGTGTGTGTGTGTGTATATATGCGTGTGTGTTGAAAAATATATGAGTGCAATTATGAAGGTGGTTCA
>NC_142955.1:9206500-9214000 GCF_046866305.1 Octopus bimaculoides
TTTCTTTTCAATCAAATGTTTTAAATTGATTTTTAAAAATTTTAATATTAAACTTTGAATATAAATGAAATTGTTCTGGTGATTTCATTTCTATTTAATATCTTGAAGCAAACAAGAAGAATTGTTTAAATATTAAACAATTTGGTGACAACATACATTTTCTCTCTCAGCACATCTTTATCCTACATCAACATTTTAATGTGCAATGCATTAAATATGTTTTCTCACCATCTTCAATATTATTTACCAGATGGATGGCTTCTGAGGATTACTTCACATTGTCTGAGATTAATATAAAGACCAACAACAAAGTCCCTAAAACATATTCAATAATGACAATTTATGGGAGGGTCATGGCTTTTAGTTAAACATCAAAAATAGAAACCATAGTATTAATATATTTTAATCAAATATATTTCTTTTATTTCAAATATATTTACAGTTTATGAAAATAATTTTAATGTTTTAATATTTCAACTTTATAAATTGTATTTTGGCATTATAAAAGTTAAACATCCTATTAAATTTTAAAAGACTATATATTTAATATATTTCTATTAATTACATTGAAATATTGTATTTGAAATAATAATCTATGTTATAAATTTGTATATTTCTTCAAGTTAACCAAAAGAATTGTCTAAAAATTAAACAATTCCAAGGTAACATCAGATATACCAATGAACATACACCTGTGTGTAATGTAATCAATCATTTGTTATTACCTGGCTATGTTTCTCTAATGATGCTCTCTCAAGCAATAATATATTCATAGAAATCAAACAGTAATACAAGTGAACTTATTCATGTAAAAAGGGATCAGTTGGCAAAGGCATTAACACATTTTATTAAAAACTGCTTCCAGTATTGGTTCTGGTGCTTTGGGTTCAATACCTAGTGAGGTCAGCTTTACTTTATATTATGATTGATAAAGAACCAGTCAAGTACTGGAGTACATTTGTCATCATTGTTGCTGTGTTCATCTTGTTCTTCTTCCTCTTCAACCATTTCTTTCTTTCTATGTGGAAGACATTGGCAGGGGTTACACATGTAGAGAGAAAGGATCCCCCAGATTTCAAATGTCTTCCAGTCATTCTACATCTTATGTCATCTGGTTGACCACTTTCGATTTTAAACACAGCCACAGAGGTCAGATCTTCTGAGGCTGTTTTCCAACTTATTTTCCATCAATGTAGACCCAGTTTTTATTTACATGCCTCCTCTTCATCCATTTCCTCCCTCTTTCATCATTCTTCCCTCTTTCATCATTCTTCCCTCTTTCATCATTCTTCCCTCTTTCATCATTCTTCCCTCTTTCATCATTCTTCCCTCCTTCATCATTCTTCCCCTTGTCTATATTATTAAGTCTGCAACAACTGCTGTAGTTGTCCCTGCCACTTTTTCAGCTGTTTAAGGCTCTAGTCTCAACAACACTCATTTGGTCTCTGCCATTGTGCTTCTGTTGTTGTTGTCAACACCAACTCATTGGCCATTCTCAGCATCAGCTCTGCCACTATAAATCTGCATGGAGTCAGGATCTTTTGGTTTGTGAATCTGTGGTATATATATATATATATATATATATATATATATAGACATTTACATATACATATATATATATATATATATATATATATATATATATATATATATATATATAGATAGATAGATAGATAGATAGATAGATAGATAGAAGTGGCTGTGTGGTAAGAAGCTTACTTCCCAACCACATAGTTCCAGGTTCAGTTCCACTGCGTGAAACTTTGGGCAAGTGTTTTCTATTATAGCCTCAGGCCACCCAAAGACCTGTGAGAGGATTTGGTAGACGGAAATGAAAGAAGCCCTATATGTATATATATATATATATATATATATATGCGAGTAAAAATAAATACAAAAAAAGGTGGATTTTTTTGTATGATTGTGTATAGAGGAATATATTATTTTGCTTAAAAGAGTTCCAACACTGTCTGTTTTTTATGTTTTATTTATATTCCTGCAGAACTAATGTGGGGTATAGAATATGGAATATACAATATATAATATAATATACAATATATAATATAAAATAAAATAAAAATGGATGGCACCATGAAATAAAGTATTGAATGTAGATGAAATATTGAGTGTTCAATATAAAGGATCAAATATATAAATATATAAATATAAATATATATATATAAAGGCGACTCGAGTTTCAGGGCTATTTCCCTTCGTCATGGCCGGTATGACAATCTTTAACAGACTGTAATAAGTTGGCTGGTTTTCTGTCTTTTATACCAATTCCTTTGGATGGCAGCAGTAGGTGTCTGGCTATTTTTAGAATTGATGTTAAATCTATTTTTAGACATGATGATATTTTAATTTATTGTTTTGTGTGGGTTGTAGGGATAAGATTTTTAAACTGCAGTAGGTGTTTGGCTGTTCTTAGAAATGATGCCAAATCTATTTATAGAAATGATGATATCTGAGAGATTTTTTGTGTTTTGGTTACAGGGATAAGATTTTTAAACCCCAAGTGAGATGGATTTAATCATTGTTTAAGAGTGGGTTTGAATTTCTTAATAAAGTCCTTTTCTTTGCATTTTCTTTCAATTTCATTCCGGTTGTAAAGTTTATGGAATGGAAATATAATAAAAGTTTGATGACCACATGTTGCTAGATGGTTACTCAGTGGTATTTGGCGGACTTCTGGGTTTTTAATCTGTTGTCGATGTACCCGTGAGCGTTCCGATAGTGCATTACCTGTCTGGCCAACGTACAATTCTTCACAATTAGGGCATTTGATGCAGTAGATTAGATTTCTACTTTTGCAGTTCATGTTCGCATTGGTGAATATTTTCCCTGTTTTTGTGTTCATATATGGGCCGGTATGGATTGATCAGCATGTGCCGCATCGGCTATCATTGCATTTGGATACAGTGAATGTTTGATTTTTGTTGCTGAGGTCAAACCTTGCCTTTGTTAATAGTTTTTTCAAGTTTTTAGGTTGTCTCTTACTGAGAGTTATATTTTGATCTGTAATGATATTTCTCAATTCCTTACTTTGTGCAAGGATCGGTAAGTTCGCTTTGGCGATATTAAAGATGTTCTGGTGGCATGGATTTTGTGTCACTATAAATGGAATGATCTTTTCCTGTTTGTCTTTTCTTTGCGGTGTCCTCAGTTGTTGTATGGGTATTTTCGAAGCCCGCTGAATACCATTTTCTATGAGTCGTGATGGGTATTTTTGCTTCACCAGAAATTCTTTCAGTTCCATCAGGCGTTGATTTCTGGTCTCTATATCCTCTACAATAGTACATATTCTCCTGGCTAGGCAGTATGGTATGTTGCGTTTTGTATGGGGTGGATGGCACGATTTAAAGTTCAAGTATTGGTGTGTGTCTGTGTGTTTGTAATATATATCTGTGGTAATGGCGGTGTTCTTTTTAATTACCATTATATCTAGAAATGGTAATTTGCTACTGTTCATCTCCTTTGTGAATTGGATGGATGGGTGTAGGTTGTTCAGGAGGGTGTTAAATTCCTCCATAATGCTTTGAGGTTTGGTCCAGATTATGAAGCAATCGTCCAGGTATCTCTTCCATGCTTTTTCTATAAGCTTCCTAAATTCGGTGTTATATCTCTCCTCTATTTCCTGGTAGAGTTTTTGTTCCAAGTAACCCATCACCGAATTCGCATAAACGGGGGCAAACCTCGTCCCCATAGCCGTGCCTTTAATTTGGATATAGTTCTTACCATTGAAGAAGATATATATATATATATATATATATATATATATATATATAAATAGACAGATAGATATGTATATATATGTGTGTTTATGTTTGTCCCCACCACCATTGCTTGACGACTGATTTTGATGTGTTTGGATCCCCATCTCTAAACAATTTGGCAAAAGAGACTGATAGAATAAGTACTGGAGTTCGTTTATTTGACTACAGGCAGTGCTCCAGCATGGCTGCAGTCAAATGACTGAAACAAATAAAGGAACACAATATATATGTGCGTATGTGTATATATATATATATATATATACATACGCACACATACATAACATATATATATATATATTATGAGAGACAAGGTAAAGGAGGAAGTGACAAGAATTAGAAGCAGTGGGGCAAGGGCACAAGAATGGCTGTGTGGTAAGAAGCATGGTTCTGAGTTCAGTCCCACTGCATGATACATTGGGCAAACCAAAACCTTGTGAGTGGATCTAGTAGACGGAAACTGAAAGAAGCCTGTCATATATATTTATGTATCTATTTATATGTCTCTCTTTGTCCCATCAACATAGCTTGACAACCAATATTGGTATGTTTACATCTCCCGTAATTTAGCAATTTGGCAAAAGAGACCAATGGAATAAGTTTTGGTCTTAGAAAGAATAAGTCCTGAAGTTGATTTGTTTGACTAAAGGCAGTGCTCCAGCTTGCCGGGTCTTCTCATGTACGGCATATTTCCAAAGGTCCTGGTCACTACTCATTGCCTCGTTGAGGCCAAAAGTTCGAAGGTCGTGCTTCACCACCTCATCCCAGGTCTTCCTGGGTCTACATCTTATACAGGTTCCCTCAACCACTAGGGTGTGGCACTTTTTCACACAGCTATCCTCATCCATTCTTGCCATATGTCCATACCAGCACAATCGTCTCTCTTGCACACCACAACTGATACTTCTTATGTCCGACTTTTCTCTCGGGGTACTTACACTCTGTCGAGTATGCACACTGACTTTACATATCCATCGGAGCCTACTGGCTTCGTTTCTTGCGAGCTTACGCATGTCCTCAGCAATCACAGCCCATGTTTCAATGCCATGTAGCATGGCTGTTTGTACACATGCATCATACAGCCTGCCTTTTACTCTGAGTGAGAGGCCCTTTGTCACCAGCAGAGGTAAGAGCTCTCTGAACTTTACCCAGGCTATTCTTATTCTAGCAGCTACACTTTCAGCACACCTTCCCCCATTACAAACTTGGTCATCTAGATAGGGGAAGCTATCAACTACTTCTAGTTTTTCTCCCTGGAGAGTGGAAAAGGCTGTTTTCTGCATATTTTCAGTGTTTATTGCTCCTGAGCATCTGCCACATACAAATACTATCCTGCTAGTTAACCTTCCTTTGATATTGCTGCACCTCTTATGTATCCATAGCTTACACTGGGTACATCTTATGGAGTTTCTACCTACGCCTTTTCTACAGATCGAGCAGGGCCATCTACCTGAAGGGGTTTTGTCTACCTTGCTACTTATTAGGACTTTGATTTTAGCTAGGTTGACTCTAAGGCCCTTCGATTCTAGTCCTTGCTTACACACCTGAAACTTCTCTAGTTCTGATAGTGACTCAGCAATTAGGACAAGGTCATCAGTATAGAGGAGCTCCCACAGGCATCCCGTCTTGAATTCCTGTGTTATTGCCTGGATGACTACGATAAATAGGAGGAGGCTGAGGACTGAACCTTGGTGGACCCCTACCTCAACCCGGAATTCTTCAGTATACTCATTGCCAACCCTCACCTTACTGACAGCGTCCCTGTACATGGCTCGCACAGCTCTCACTAACCACCCATCTATCCCTAGTTTCCTCACTGACCACCAAATAAGGGAGCAGGGGACCTGTCAAGGCTTTCTCCATGTCAATGAAAGCCAGGTACAGAGGTTTATCTTTGGCTAGGTATTTCTCCTGCAGCTGTCTTACCAGAAATATAGCAACAGTGGTGCTTTTCCCTGAAACGAACCCAAACTGCGTCTCATCTAAACTGACTCGCTTCCTAATTAGTTGGGCTATGACCCTCGTATATATTTATATCAATATTTAGCAGAAGTAACAAAGTGACCCAAGATCCGAAAGTTTCATTTATTGGCATTTATACAACTGGTTCTTTTGAGGTATATTCCCAGACCTCCAAAGAACTAGTTTGATGAGTGTCAACACATGAAACTCTCAGATCTTGAGTCACTCTGTTAGTTCTGCGAAATATTAATAAAAAATACATTACACATATACTCACATAGTCTACACCTTCAGCCCTTTTGCTACCCTCTCATATTTATCACACCCCCCTCACTCACCCCTCTAAGACACATAACTTATCAATGACTTCCAATATCACACATCCTTCATATCACCCATGTCACTGTCACCTGTGTCCCTACTGCCATACCCCTATCACCCCTACCCCTATCTTTCATCTCTCAATCACTCTCTCTTCTTCTTTTTACTCTACTATCTTATTGTAAATCTCTTCTCTTCACCATTCTTCCAATGAAACTCGGGATGTTACTGGACCTCCCTGACTCTCTCCCCAACACTCAACCCCTCCTTTCCATATATTTATTACACTCATCCCAAGGTATATGTGAAGCCCAGAAATTGAGGGGGAACTTTTAGTTTTGTCAAGGACATGGCAGTCGTCTCCAGTAATGGTGCCATAAGATGCACCCAGTGCACTTTGTGCAGTGGTTGGTGTCAGGAAGAGTATCCAGCTGTAGAAAGAAAATCAGAAAATCTAACTTCAGGCAAAATATTCTTTGAACCATCCAACCCATTCCAGCATGGGAAGTGGGGGTAAAATGATGATCATACATACATATGGATGTATAAATATACATATGTGCATCCTTGTGTACATATTATACACATTCATTCATATATGTGTATGCATGTGTATATAAATACTAACACAATTAGATTAAAGTCTAATATAATTATTATGAGAGTCTTTGTATTAATTTCAATTTAATTTTACAGTTGAAATATTTGCAATTATCTGGTTTTCTCTTTATAAACTTTGTTGTCAACAACAACACCAATAACAACAACATAGCCTTATCCAGCTTTTTCCAAAAATATGTTCTTGTTTAGTCCATGTATATTCAAAGAGCTGACATCCCAAAGAAGATCATTTTTACTTTTCATTCCTTCTGGGTTCAATAGAGTAACAGTCATTATTTCATAGACCAAGGAGGGGGTGGAGGATCATTCTGATGATGATGAGTCACCAGAATGTCATTAATCACCCCACCAATATTTCCTAATCCACCTCATTAAACCCCCAATACTTCATAATAAACTACACCAAGTTATATCTCCTCACCTAACACAAAACAAAACACACTTCACCTGCCAAACCCCTTTTTATACAAACACATCTTTCTCATTGCTACCCAAACACTGTCCCTTATATTGAATATAATTAAGATGAACCTACCTTTCATTAATTAAGCTTATTCATTAACCAATCTTTATTATCTCAATCAGGAACAAATAATAACGATCCTCTCAACATGCTGTGTATCAGTGTGATTATATGGAAGCCCATCTTTTGATAAGCTTTCCAAGTTTAATCAATGTTGTGTATGATAATTGTGTGGATTATATTGGAATGTTGAGAGATTTACAGCATTTGTCAGGTTAAGAATCAGTTTCATCTCCTGCTTTATTGATATCTGTTAATCCAGGTAAATATGATGGAAACCAAGCCAACCATGACTGTCAC